>NC_087348.1:25678783-25978783 GCF_030014295.1 Loxodonta africana | reverse complement strand
TCATCCATGAAGTGGCATGCATCAGGATTTCACTTTTCTTTATGGTGGAGTAGTATTCCATTGTGTGTATGTGTATACTCCATTTTGTTTATCCATTCATCTGCTGATGGACATCTCAGTTGTTTCCATCTTTTGGTTATTGTGAAAGGTGCTGCAATGAACATTGGTGTTGAGGTTTCTATTTGCATTCCTGCTTTCACTTCTTCTGAGTATGTGTCTAAAATTTGGATTGTTGGGTCATATAGTAGCTCTGTGTTGACAGTGTCTGTACTAATTTACATTCCCGCAAGCAGTAGAAGAGGGTTTATGTTTCTCCACAACCTCGCCAATACCTGTTGTTTTCTTTTCTTTTTTTGATCATTGCCATTGCAATGGGAGTGAGGAGGTATCTCGTTATAGTTTTGATTTGCATCTCTCTAATGGCTAAAGAGGAAACTCTGGTGGCATAGTGGTTAAGTGCTATGGCTGCTAACCAAAAGATCAGCGGTTCAAATACCAGGCACTCCTTGGGAACTATATGCTGTAGTCCTACTCTGTCCTTTAGGACCGCTATGAATCAGAATCGACTCAATGGCAGTGGATTTTTTTTTTTTTTTGGTTTTAATGGCTAAAGAAAGCAGCCCTGGTGGTGTAGTGGTTAAAGTGCTCTGCCGCCAACCTAAAAGTCAATGATTTGAACCTACCAGCAGCTCCGAGGGAGAAGCATGTGGCAGTCTGCTTCTGTTAAGATTTCGGCCTTAGAAACACAATAGAACAGTTCTATTCTGTCATGTAGTGTCAACGTAAGTCAGAATCGACTCCATGACAATGGGTTTAATAGCTAATGAAGCTGAGCATCTTATCACTATTGGCCATTTGACTGTCTGTTCAAATCCTTTGCCCATTTTTTGATTGGGTCGTTTTTTCTTTTTATTGTTAAGTAGTAGAATTTCTCTTTTTTTACTATATTTTGGATATCAGGCCCTCATCAGATATGTTTCCTGAATATTTTCTCCTAATCAGAAGCAGAGTCATTAAAATCCAAAAATCTCGTTGTATAATAGACAAAAAAAAAAAAAAAGCCTTCAAGAAATGCACATCAGCCTGTTTTTAGCATACTCTTCATTTTTTTTGCCTCCCACAAAGCATCTTCCATTATTTACTATGATTTAACTATCAATTTATCAATTTAAAAGTAAGCTCCATACTTTTAAAGCACCCATTTAGATATTGTCATATATGTGTTCTGGGAGGTATATTTTTTCTAAAAATAAACCTCCAGACATATTTGGTAACCCCTTTGTCTTTTATGTGTAATGTAATGCAAAAAAAAAAAGTATGCAAAGAGTATTAATTTAAATTAAATTAATAAATTAAATATTAATTTAATGAGTGTAAAAATTGAATTTAAACCAAACTTCTAACAGGATTCTTCCAAAATCCATGCTGCATATTAAACTGAAATAGAGCTATGCGACTTGCAGAAATTTCTTTGCATGTTCTGTGTGTGTGTTGCTTCTAAAATTTTTTTTTTTAATAGTAGCTCTTGTCATGCCTTATCTTGCACATTTGCATAAAGGAAAGGTTTGGCCGCAACATAGTAATATAGTTAACCATGTATTATTTAAAAGACTCACTATTTTGTTGAAGACAATTATTTCTGATTACTGTTTCTATTATATTTTACTGAAAGCAACAATTCTCCCACCTATTGCTTGATGTTTTCCTCAACTTTTTAGAACATTTTCTTTAATTGTATGCTTTAGGGAGCTACCTCAGCCATGGGCAAATGTGAAATCCCTTAAGAAACAGAGTATTTCCCAAGGCTTCATTTGTCACTGTGTAATGGCTGCTCAGTGATACTTCACTGGAGGCTGCTGTAGAGAGTATATATTACTCTCCCTTCCTTCCAAATTCGTCCTCTTAGAGAGAATAATGAAATGTGCTAATTTTTTTATTTGTTATTATGTTGTTCTGTAAGTTATGTATTAATGACTAAGATTTACTTTCTAGTATTTTACCTGGAATTATATTTAACTATTTCGAAGGCACTGGGATCGGGACTGGGATTTACTATTTAAAAATATAACGACTGTTTCAGCTAATCTGAAACTGAAATTATTTTTGAGTAAAAGATAAACAAAACAAAATTGGAAATGGACATGAAGTTTCTAAAGCTGAAATTTTAAAACCTTTTGGTAAGTTATTTATTCTGTTAAAATGTTTCCCTTTTTATTAAATGTCTTCAGATTGGTAATAAAGTTTACATATTAAATCAGATAAAGTCACATGAAGGTAAAGGATATGGGGGTTATTTAATGCAACTCCACATCCCACCATTCATTTCTCCTTTGCAACATCACCTCAAACGTGCAGCTTCTGAATAAATAATACAATTGAATTTTTAAATTCCATTCAGAAATACCATTTCCTTCATAATCTTCATAATAAAAACTTTAAAATTGATACACTTTTCTTGGGAAATGTCACTCAATTGATTCTTTAAAAACACAACTATAGGAATGCTTCCAGTCGATGTTAATATATACCAGATTTGCCTGTATCCATAGTAACACACTTTCCTTTTTTTACACTAGATTTCAGGAAAAAAGAATTAACAAATGGCTGAAGAGAATTTGACAGTTGTTACTGAGTTTATTCTTTTAGGACTGACAGATCAGGCTGTATTGAAAATTGTGCTTTTTGGGTTGTTTCTGGTGATTTATGCCATTACCTTGGTGGGGAACCTGGGCATGATCTTCTTAATCCACGTCACTCCCAAGCTCCACACGCCCATGTATTTTTTCCTCAGCTGCCTTTCATTTGTAGACGCCTGCTATTCATCAGTTATTGCACCTAAAATGCTGATCAACTTCTTGGTTGTGAGGGAAACCATTTCGTTCTCCGCCTGTATAGTGCAGCACTTGTTTTTTGGGGTGTTCATTACCACAGAAGGATTCTTACTTTCAGTGATGGCCTATGACCGTCACGTGGCCATTGCGAATCCTTTGCTTTATACAACAGCCATGTCTAAGAGAAAGTGTGTAGGGCTGGTCACTGGGTCTTGCATAGGTGGGATGATTAACTCACTGACACATACAATAAGTTTGGGGAGACTGTCTTTCTGTGGACCAAACGTTGTCAGCCACTTCTTCAGTGATGTTCCTCCACTGCTAAAGCTGTCATGCTCTGATACCTCCATGAATGAGTTGTTGCTGTTAATCTTCTCTGGAGTCATTGCCATGGCCACCTTCTTGATTGTGATCATTTCCTACACCTTCATCCTTGTTGCTATACTGAGGATCCACTCAGCATCAGGCAGACAGAAAGCCTTCTCCACTTGCGCCTCTCACCTGACTGCTGTGACCATATTCTATGGTACCTTGGGCTTTAATTACATTCAGCCAAGTTCCCAGTATTCTGTAGAACAAGAGAAGATAGTTTCTGTGTTCTATACACTAGTGATTCCCATGTTAAACCCATTGATTTATAGTCTGAGAAACAAGGAAGTGAAGGATGCTGTGAAAAGAGTCATAGAAATGAAATACTGCCCCTGTTAATTTCAAGTCACTAGGAACAGTATGAGGGCTCTGGTGACACAATGATTAAGCACTGGGATGCTAACCAAAAGGTCTGTGGTTCAAACCTAGCAGCTGCTCCATAGAAGAAAAGACCTGATTATCTGCTCCCACAGAGGTCACAGCCTTGGAAACATTATAGGGCAGTTCTACTCTGCCCTGTAGGGTCGCTATGAAAAGATATCAACTGGATGTCATGCAACAACAAGAACAACATTAATAGTGTAACATTCCGCAAGCCAGTTCTCCATTTACTAACATTCAAATGATTTCAACGAATTCTAGAGTTTCTAATTATTATACAAATCATTTTTTTCTAAAAGTGACTTTTTAACCCAGAAAAACTAACCTAGAAAGTGGGAGTGACTTTCTGCATAGCTGTGTTTTAGAAAATGGTAGCTTAAAATTCAGCTCTCCTAAGACTGTAGGCCATTAATATTTGAATCTACCAGTCAATCCGCAGAATTGAGTATATCATTTCTGATATGTGAAGAACTGAATACAGACACACTAACATTTAGAAATGTATATAGTTAGATCTTTTCTAAAAGGTATATTTTTTATTTACTCAGAAAATTAAAATAATTTTATAGCTGATATTTGTCTTTGTTTTTAAAACTTGCATTAAAGTTTAAGTATTGGTAAATCTTCGTGTTAGCTAAAAAGGGCAATTTGACTCCAAACAATTTTCCTACTGTCCTAAATCTTCTTAAAACTCAGTGCCTTCAGCAACAAAAGTGGTATTGTCGGAAAATCATTGTATTGTAATTCTCAGCTGGCAATAATGTACTCTTACTAATAAATCCACTTAGAAAATTTAGATACATGTATGGAATGACTCCTAATTATGGAGCAGGTAGAATTCAAAGCCCTTCTTATCTTTTCTTTTAAGAATCTCCTTCACCTTCTTTCAAGACCAAAAATCATATGCCTATCTGGCAATCTTTAAATCAGATGCTGCTTGCTAATACCTGCCTAAAGCATCAATTCTGTGATGATGGATTTCTTGACTTCCTAACTTTCTACCATTTTAGAACTGCTATTCTGTTACCAGAAATGTGCCGTAGATATTATTATTTCAAATAAAAATAACTAATAACAAAGGAACATTTGTATGAATTTTAAAGACATTCATATCTTGGAGACTGATGTCTTGGAGACAATCTGAGGGATTTCAAACTAATTAGAAAGCTCTTGAAATGGACAATTTTATATTTGCTTGTTCATAGTTAACAATGAAGGTACAATCAATGTGCTAGGAAGGATGACAATACTTAGAAAAGGAAAGCTAATTTTTATCTTTCATATTAACAAAAAAATCTTTTCTAAAAGTGGTTGCCTTTATAGGTACATGTTGGAACACAGGACAGGGATATAGGATGATTTAACAGAAATAAGGCATTTATTAACATAAAATATGAATCTCAATCCATACAAATGTATTTCCAAATGAAATTATCTTTGTATTCATCATTGTAATGCTAAATATAGTTAATAAACTAATATATTTAAGTATAACACTTCAACTTTATGAAAAATATTCATATGTATGCATATATATTTTCATGTATATTCATATGTATGGTGGTTAATATGAATAAATTAATGATAAGTGAAAGAAAATCAACTAGTCACAGCTCTTTAAGTAACTGATATTATTTCTGGTTCTGACATGGATTGATCAGGATTATTTCCCATCTGTGTTCTGATAAATGTATGTTATATACATAACAGGTAAAAGCAGTATTCCCTCTGCAAAGAAGGATATGTCAATGTATCTTATTAAATGTATATTCATACTTGGAAGTGTGTTTCTTTTTGTATTCCATAGAAACAATAATTCAGTGGGAAAATCATACTCATGATCTTGGCTATATTTAAGCAAACAGTAGCCTGATGGAGCATTGGTTACACACACACACATACACAGCACACACATATACACACACGCATAAGTGTACAAATAATTATATTTTCAAAACCCCATCTTTGCATCTGTCATATACAAATTCCACTTTTCCATAAATTTTCAAAATACTGGGGAAGATAGGCTAAGAAGACGAGAGCTCTAGAAAGCGAGTAAGAATTCCTTTTGGCAACTAAAATATGCCTTACTCTAAGAATTGCTGAAACTTAATTAAATGGATCACAAAATCAACCAAAAGAAAAATCAAAGAGGTTCTCAACAATGTGGATAATGGTGAAAATGAAACTTTAGACATAAATAAATAATTATTATCAAGGCCCTAGCTCCATGCTGGATACTCTGGTGGCGTACTGGTTAAGAGGTGTGACTGCTAGCCAAAAAGGCCTGAAGTTCGCATCCACCAGGTGCTCCTTGGAAATTTCTGGGGCAGTTCTGCTCTGACCTACAGGGTTGCCATGAATCTGCATTAACTCAATGGCAACAAGATTGGCTTTTGGTTTTTTAGTTCCATGCTGCCCCCCTTAGTCTATACAAGAAATTAGAATGAAAATAACAATAACACCAGGAGAAAATTAACAATGAATTGATAATTCATTAGGAAAACATTTTCCAAACTCTGTGTGGATCTCCATCAAATATATTTTAATTTTATATTTTGCATATAAATATATTTGACATTGAGTTTAACCACAACTACACAAAGACTAGTATAATTGTCCGGGAAGAACAATGTCTCCAGTACTCCTCCTACCATTTGCCTTGTGGCTCCACTGACCAGAAATTAGGAAAGCCAGAAGCAGTGTTGGCCAGCTCACCCACCAAAATCCAGATCAACATTTTTTTACTCTTTAAACTTAAATAATTAGATTTTGGCTCACCCTATGGAAGGCTTTCTAATAGCACTACCATCCTCTCTTACAGGATGTAGAATTAAAGGAGTGATTCTCTTTAGGTGCCTAGTTATTGTCAGTGTTGAACTCATATTCCTCTAGGGAATTCTGTCCTTTGACCAGTTATGGCTACCCACGGCTAAAGAGCAAAACCTCATAACTCAGTTTGGCAAGTTATAGAAAGCACTTAAGCACTGCATCCATTTGTTGAAACATCTCAGTTGGTATCCCGCCAATTCCCAGAACTTTGTGTTTTGCCAACTCCTTCAGTGCAGCTTCGACTTCTTTCTTCAGTACAATCAGTTCCTGATCATATGTTACCTCCTAAAATGGTTGAACTTCGACCATCTCTTTTTGGTACAGTGATTCTGTGCATTCCTTCCGTCTTCTTTTGATGCTTCTTGCATCCTTTAACATTTTCCCAGTAGAATCCTTCAGTACTGCAATTTGAGGTTTGAATTTTTTCTTCAGTTCCTTCATCTTGAGAAATGCTACAAGTGTTCTTCCCTTTTGATTTTCTATCTCCAGATCTTTGCACATGTCATCATAATACTTTACTTTGTCTTCTCGATCTGCCCTTTGAAACCTTCTGTTTCGCTCTTTTACTTCATCATTTTTTCCTTCTGCTTCAGCTATTCAGTGTTCAAGGGCAAGTTTCAGAGTCTCTTCTAACATCCAGTTAGGTCTTTTCTTTCTCTTTTGTCTTTTTAAAGATCTTTAGCTTTCTTCATGAAAAAGATGCCATTCCACAATGTGTCTGGTCTTTGTCCATTAGCATTCAATGGGTCAAATATATTCTTCAGATGGTCTCTAAATTCAGCTCACTAATGCCTAAGATATCAATGTTTATGAGTTTCCTTTCATGTTTGACTATTTCCAATTTTCCTAGATTCATACTCTGTACATTCCAGGCTCCAATTTTTAATAGATGTTTGCAGCTATTTCTTCTTATTTTGAGTCATACCACATCAGCAAATGTAGGTCCTGAAAGCTTGATTCCATTCATGTGATTAAGGTCAACTCTACTTTGAGGAGACAGCTCTTCCCCAGTTGAATTTTGAGTATCTTCCAACCTGAGGGGCTCATCTTTGGGCACTATATCATATAATGTTCTGCTGCTATTCATAAGGTTTTCACTGGCTAATTCTTTTCAGAAGTAGACCACCAGCCCCTTCTTCCTAGTCTGTTTTAGTCTGGAAGCTCAGCTGAAACCTGTTCCCTATGGGTGACCCTACTGGCATTGAATACCAGTAGCATAGCTTCCAGCAACATACCAACACAAGCCCCCACAATATGAAAATCTGACATACACAGTAGGGGAAGAATAACTAGAGGGCATCTATTGCTCTAAAGAACCCATGGGATGGTACATCAGCTGAGACACAAGAAAGAAGAGTAATGGAGGCCATGAAAAGTAACTAAGTTGATTATAGTCACAGTTCTCGTAGATAGAGTGGCATATCACGTCATAACTGGGGAAAAGGTAGCAGCAAATTGGAATTGTAGGAGTAGGTTTATGAATGGCAAGTAGAGTAGGGTTAGCTAGCCTTCTCAAGTTCCCTGGATATGTGGCATTTTGAATAATTCTGCTGGCTTAGGTAGTATAAGCCCTATCACTAATTACTGGGTACCTAGGCCCTGTGGTGATTAAGATAGGTACATAGTTGCCAAGGAGGGTGAAGACCTAATAAGAGGAGTGGGTAGATAGTGGACAAAATCAGCTACTCAAGAAGGGGAGTAGTAGACTTGCATTCAGCCAGAGCCTCAAAACAGTCAACACAGCATTTAATGAAAATGGTATTGCAACTGATCTCTGGATATATATTTTTATTGTACTTTAGACAAAGTTTTATGGAAGAAATTAGTTTCTCATTAAATAATTAATACACATTTTTTTTTATGACATTGGTTGCCAACTCCACGACATGTCAAAACTCTCCCTTTCTCGACCTTGGGTTCCCAATTACCAGTTTTCTTGTCCTCTCCTGCCTTTTTGTCCTTGCCCCTGGGCTAGAGTGCCCATTTAGTCTCCTATGTTTTATAGAACCCAGGAGCAACTTCAGTACTGAGTCAAAAGTGTGTCAGCGGCCATACTCTCGGGGTTTCTCCAGTCTCTGTCAGACCAGTAAGTCTGGTCTTTTTTTGTAAGTTAGATTTTTGTTTTACATTTTTCTCAGGCTCTGTTCAGGACACTCTATTGTGATCCCTGACAGAAAAGTCGGTGGTGGTAGACAGGCACCATCTAATTGTGTTGGGCTCAGTCTGGTAGAAGCTGTGATAGTTGTTCATTAGTCCTTTGGACTAATCTTTCCCTTGTGTCTTTGGCTTTCTCCAATGACCCTTGTTCATGATCGGGTGGGACTAATGGAGTGTCTTAGATGGCTGCTCACAAGCTTTTAAGACCACAGACTTTATGCACCAATTTAAGATTAGAACATTTTCTTTATAAATTGTGTTATGCCAATTGAGGTAGATGTCCCCCAAGACCATGGTCCCCAGCCCTCAGCCCAGTAATTCAGTCCCTCAGAGAGTTTGGATATGTCTATGAAGCTTCCATGACCTTGCCTTGGTCAAGTTGCTTTTACTTCCCCCAGTGACCTCTTGATATTTTGACCTCAATTTTGAGCTTGATTATTTGGGCAACCTGAATGGTCGAAAAGACTTTCAGGTATAGGGCATAAGTTGCCCTAAACATTGTAGAAAATATTTATTATGACAATAAAAATGGAGGAAAACAACTGGAATTATAAAAAGTTTTTTAGATGGGTCTACAATTAATTTTCTCCTTTAGTTGGTATTAGCTAAGCACTCAAATCTGAAGGTTTTGGAATTTCTAAGAATATTTTGGTAGAGTTAAAAGTAACAAGAAAAAAGTCCAATTTATCTAAGTTTCTAGTTCTGAAATAAGAGATTTTTTCATATATAAAGCACTTTAAAAGATGCAGAACCCACTCTTATTCCAGCAGGTACTAAATGTCTTTACGGTTAGAAAAAATCATGAAAATTTAATGACTTTGTAAAAAAATAAAGTCTGGAAAAAAATTCTTATACTTTATTTCTATAGCAATTATTTCAAAATAAGTTCATAAGTTCCATAGAATCAATTGGTTTGATGGTCAAAGAAAAAGTTCATGAAGAAGTGAGTTTTCAAAATGCTAATATTTTCTATGAGAGATTAAACATTGAATTTTTATTTTGCCTACTCTAGGGTCTACTTATTTCTATTGCTCCAAGTAATAAAATAATATTTTGAGCTAAGAATTATGTAAATAGATACATCTGATCTTATGCTTTGCTGTTATTTCATATATTATATTCTGCTTGTTTGCTGGGATTTAAGCAATATAGTATCATACTTAATATTTTTATTCTTCCGATCAAGGAGCCTACATAGGTTGTGGTTGTTAGTTGCTGTAGTATACAGGTAAGACCAGCTATAAATCAAGGTGAACTTATGCTAGAATATGACATAGTGGACCCAGGGAGAAACACCACATGATGTAGTGAAGGGCAAGCCCTTCACAGTTCTAGGATGTATCATTCACGTGTGCTGGAAATTAAAATATCACTCCTCCTATAACTTGACTTCTGAGACTTCCCTACATCACGGTATTTCTGTTCAGCTCTCCTCTTGTTTACTCCTTCTCCAGGGAATCCTGGAATATATGGGTAGCAATTTGTCAATTCCCTCAACTCCTTCTTCTCTGTGGTAAATTCCCTAACAGAAAAACTATGTGCAGATACTATTTGACACATGATAGGAGAGACCAGTCCCTGGAGAAGGACATGATCCTTGGTATAGTAGATGGTTGGCAAAAAAGAGAAAGACCTTATGAAATGGATTGATGCCATGGCTGCAAAAAATGGGGTCAGACATAACAATGATTATGAGGATGGTGCAGGACCAAGCACTGTTTCGTTCTGTTGTACATGAGCTCACTAGGAGTTGGAACAGACTGGATAGCACCTAACAACAACAGTAGTATTGACATTTGTGGGGACCATTAAATGTTTTAATGAACCACGGATCATTCTTATTCTAACTGTAACTATGTTTAATTTCTTTACTCAACCTCCTCAATTAATATTTTCTTGTTGTTTTCTCTCTGTATCTCTGTCTCTCTGCTTGTCTCTCTCTCTTATATTTTCAGTAGCTCCTTCAATGAAAAACTATCCAGGTGAATTCAAAAAAATTATTTTCTTTGGGTTAATGGGTATCCCTGAGTTGTGTGTTGTTCCTTTTGATCTGTATGATCACCATGGTGGGGAGCTCTTGTATGTTTACATTAATCGTGGCGATACCCAATATATTGCACATTTTCAGCCGGATCTTTTACTTCTTAGACTGTATGATTGGCGCAACTTAGAATTCCATGGTAGTCAGTATTTGCAGTTGCTTGTGGTATTCCTGGCTTCCCCCGTTCTATCATCTGGGAATGCTTTTCCTGTGCATGTAATGAAATCCTCAATAAATCAGTGGTTCACTAAATATAAGTATTAGCAAGAAAGAGGGTTTAATTTCTCATTTAAAAAGAAAAAGTCCAGTAGTGGAGTCTGATGTCTCTCATTGGTTCAGTAGCTCAGCACTATCAAGGTTAATATATTTACCAATATCTTGTTCTTAAATTCTCAAAAAATTGAAGTTCCGAAGGGGCAGAACCAACATGGAGCTATAGACAAAAACACCACACAATCTCTCCACAGAGAAGGCCCCCCAAATTATGTAAAACAGACATAAACATCAATCCTGGAACCCTGAGGATCAAATGGAGAAATAAAGAACTCAACCAAGTACTGAATGGAATATGAAACTAACAGAAAACCTAGCGTAAGGGGAGAAACAGAACAGAGGTCCCTTATCAGCTAAGGCAGTATGGATTTGCCATCTTGGACTCCTGTCAGAGATAAGCAGACAGGGAGTATGGGAAAGCAGCTTCACAGAACTCCCAGCAGGAGGCAGCAACTGGTAACCAGTGATACATGCTTTCCTACCCCACCCTTCCTCACAAGTGCTCAGCCTCCACCACTTCCCAGCAGGCTGTGGTCGCTGGGCTGGGAGGCACCACTTGGTGCCACTTGGATTCATTCTGCTCACACCTTCAGTGCCATTTCTTTCCTGCTGGTGTTGGTTTTGTCAGCTTCCTTTGGTTTCTTCCCTGTATCTCACCTCCTCCGCCTCCTTTCTCTCAAACATCTAGCTCCATATGCCACCTTTGCTTCTTCTTGACAGGATGTGAATCACCTGTTGGCTGGGGAACTGCTTCCCCAGACCAGTAGCCACCATGCTGGTGGGATCCCTGGGGCCTTTTTACTATATTTTTCCTTTTTGTTTATCTTCATTTCTAGGTTTCTCATCTCCCTCTTCTTTTCCTGTGTCCTGAATACCTGGTACTGTGTGCTATCTCCGCCCCTTCTAGCTGGGCCGGGAGCCATCTCCCTAGTCTGCATATCTGCCTCAGTGGGAACACTGGGAGCTTTTATTTTTCTTCTTTTTAGTTATTTTTTTTTCTTTTTACTTTTTTTTTCTTCATTTTTCAGTTTCTCATCTCTCTACTTACCTTTTTTTCCTATCTCTTGAATACCTGGTGCTGTGTGCTGTCTACGTCCCTTCTAGCAGGACTGAACAGCTTGGGAACCACTT
Source organism: Loxodonta africana (assembly GCF_030014295.1). Classification (NCBI taxonomy): domain Eukaryota; kingdom Metazoa; phylum Chordata; class Mammalia; order Proboscidea; family Elephantidae; genus Loxodonta; species Loxodonta africana. Next base: position 25,966,768 of record NC_087348.1, on the reverse strand, counting down.
CCCCATCTTTGCAGTTGCATCAGTGGGATCCCTGAGGATATTTCTTTTTATTTTCTTTAGACTTATTATTGTTTTTCCTCTTTTTCACTATTGTTTTTCTTCATTTCTCAGTTTCTCATTTCTCTCTACTTTCCTTCTTTTCCTGTCTTGTGAAAACCTGGTGCTGTGTACCATTTCTGCCATTTCTCAGGACTGGGATCCATTTCTCCAGTTGCCAGTGGGATCCCTGGGGGCATTTTTATTTTGTTTTCTCTTTTTTTCCTTTTGTTTTTTTCATTTCTAAGTTTCTCATCTGTCTCTATTTTCCTTCTTTCCCTGTCCTCTGAATACTTGGAATTGTGTGCCATCTCTACCCCTTTTAGATAGGATGTGTACCAAGGCCTGGGAGCCAAATCCCCGGTTACCAGTGGGATCCCTGGAGAAATTGTTTTTTCTCTTTTTATTTTCTTTAATTATTTTTCTCTTTTCCTTTTCGTTTTTCTTCATTTCTCAGTTTCTTATCTCTCTACTTCAACAGCAGGCTTCCTCAGAACTGTTTCTTGTTTGGTTTTATTTGGTTGCTATTTCTTCTCTCTTCTTTTCCATAGCCATCTTAGCTTCAGATATCACAACCTCTCAACTCCCTCCTGCCAATCTGTACTGTGTACTGAACATTGCACCCCCGAAAACACAGGCATGGCCTACCAGAACCTGCATTGCACTGATCCTTGGCCTGCCTTGTTCGCCCCAGTATGTGCCACAAACAACCCATCCCAGCCCCTTCCCTTCAGATGGACCTGCCTGGCTGCAACATAGATGAGCGACTGGCCCTGACTATTGAACAAGGAGGTGAAAAATATCATGCCCACAGACAAGCAAACAACAAAGAATGCACAGCTCACCTGCTCAGAAATAGCAAAATAAAACAAAAGCAAGGATGAAACAAACAAATCTACAGTCAATAAATAAAGACAATAACTGCTGAATGTCCCAAAGAAAGCAGACTATATCAAAACATTTAATAAAAAAAGGACAAGGTAGTTCCAATAGACACCCAAAATAAAAACCAGATGACTTTTCAGTAGAAAAAAAGGCACTGGAAGTACATGATGGGAATTCAAATCTCTAATATTCTGAGCTATCCAAGAGTTGAAGCAAAAACAAAGAAAATGAGGAATAAATACACAAATTCATGGAAAAGGTAGAGAAAATCATGGAAAACACAGGCAAAACAATGAAATAATCCAGAAAAACAATGCAAGAATAAAATGCCAAAATAAATGTACAACTAAAAATGAATCAAAAACAACAGTTAGAAATCCAAAGGACAAACAACTAGATTTCAGAAATCGACAGTGTCATAGAAGCTCTGAGGAGCAGATTTGAAACAATGGAAGGGAGAATCAGTGAAATTAAAGATAAATAGTTGGATACCACTTTGAGGAAAAATCAGAAAAAAAAAAGAATGAAGAAAACTGAAAAAAATCTGAGAATTATGTGCGGTACAATCAAAAGCAAAAATTTGTGAGTGGTCGCAGTTCCAGAATAGGGGAAGAAAACAGAAAACACAGAGAGGATCATTGAAGAACTGCTGACAGAAAACTTCCCTAAAATCGTGAAAGATGAAAAGCTGACCATTAAGAAGCTCAACAAATCCCATATAGGACAGACCCCAAGAGAAAAACGGCAAGGCATATGATAATCACACTTGCTAAAACCAAAGACAAAGAAAGACTCCTGAAAGCAACTCAAGAAAAAGGGAAAAGTCACACACAGAGAGGGAACAATAAGACTAAGCTCTGATTACTCTACAGAAATCATGCAAGCAAGAAGACAAATGATGACATATAAAAAACCTTGAAAGAAAAAAAAAAAATCCAACCAATAATAATACATACTACAAAACTCTTGATCAAATATGATGGTGAAATTAGTACATTTCCAGATAAACAGAGAATAAAGGAATGTATAAAAACCAGACTAAAATTACAAGAAGTAGTAAAGGGAGTCTGTCGGTCTAAGAACAAATAACATCTGACCACAGCCTGAATCTAGGGTGCAAGATGTCATCAGAGAGATAACAACCTAGGAAACGAACTCTCAAGAACTATCAAAACTAAAAGATTTACAACAGTGAACCAGAGAGGTTAATCTGCAAATGACAACTTCAGAAAAATAAAAGACAGAATAAATGGTGGAGAGGAAGGCAAGGTGGTACCAAGTAGTAAAAAGCTGGTTAAAACTTAGGAAGACAAGGATAAATTTCAAGGTAACCACAGGAAAGGTAAAAAAAAAAAAAAAAAATTCCCGTCAAAATAAAGAAGAATAACATAAAGTCTGAGTAAAAACAATCTGCAAAAAACAAAACAAATGAAAAAAAAAAAAAAATCCACAAACAAAAGGAATTCAACATAGGGGAGTAAGAAGAACAAAGAAAATGTCAGCACCACAAAAAAAGCATGAAAAAAATGACAGCAATAAACTCACAACTATCAATAATTACACTGAACATAAATGGCCTAAATACACCCAAAAGAGACAGAGAGTGAGAAAATGGATTAAAAAAAAAAAAAACAGAATCCATTAGGTTTTTTGGTTTTTACAAAAGGACACACCTTAGAAACAAAAATGTAAATTTATTAAAAATCAAAAGATGAAACAAAAATATATCAAGCAAGCAGCAACCAAAAAGGAGAAGGAATGGCAACACTAATCTCAGATGAAATGGATTTTAAAACAAAATCCATCATAAAAGACATTGAAGAGCACTCTATAATGATTAAAGGGACTGTCTATCACGAAGACATAACAATAACAAACATCTATGCACCTAATGACAGGGGTTCAAAAAACATTAAAAAACTCTAACAGGAGAAAAAAGAGAGATTGACAGTTCCACAATAATAGCAAGAGATTCAACAATCCTCTCTCAGTAAAGGATAAAATATCTAGAAAGAAACTCAACAAAGATACAGAAGATCTAAAGGTCACAATCAGAGAATTTGAACTCAGACACATATATTGCACCCTCCACCCCAAAACCATAAAGTATGCATTCTTTTCCAACGCACATGGAACTGTTGCCAGAATAGACCACATCTTAGGCCACAAAGTAAAGTTAACAAAATCCAAAAACACTGAGATAATACAAAGTATCTTCCCTGAGTACAACACCATCAAAGTAGAAATTAACAACAGGAAGAACAAGGAAAAAAAAAAAAATCAATTACATGGAAACAGAATAACACCCTGCTTAAAAACCACTGGGTAAAAGAAGAAATCAAAGAAGGAATAAAAAATTTCCTAGAATCAAATAAGAATGAAAACACACACCAAAACCTTTGGGACACAGCAAAGGCAGTGCTCAGAGGTCAATGTATAGCAATAGATACACACATCAGAAAAGAAGAAAGGGACATAATCAAAATATTAGTTACACCACTTGAACAAATAGAAAGAGAACAGCAAAAGAAGCCCGAAGCCACCAGAAGAAAGGATATAATAAACATCAGGGCAGAAATAGAGAATTGAAATAGAGAGCTGAAAAACAATAGAAAGAATCAACAAAACCAAAAGTTGGTTCTTTGAAAGTATCAACAAAATCGAAATGCCAGCAGCCAAATTGACAAAATAAAAACAGGAAAGGATGTAAGTAATCCAAAGAAATGAAATTGAGGACATTAAAACAGACCAAACTAAAATAATAAAAAATCATAACAGAGTATTATAAAAAATTATACACCAACAAATTTGAAAACCTGGAGGAAATTGACAAATTTCTAGAAGCACATTACCTACTGAAACTAACATAAAATGATATTTAAAATCAGAACCAAACCATCAGAGATCAAAAATGTAACAACAACAACAAAAAAAACTCCAACAAAAGAAAGCCCTGGCCCCGACTGCTTCACTGGAGAATTCTATCAGACATTCAGAGACGAGCTTAAACCAGTAGTACTCTAACTATATCAGAACATAGAAAAGGAAGTGATACTTCCAAAGTCATTCTGTGAAGCCAGCTTAACCCTGATACCAAAACCAGGCAAAGACACCGCAAAAATAGAAAATTGCAGACCAATATCTCTCATGAATATAGATGCAAAAATTCTCAACAAAATTCTAACCAACAGAATTCAGTGTCAGATCAAAAAGATAATACACCAAGACCGAGTAGGATTCATACCAGGTATGCAAGCATGGTTCAACAATAGAAAATCAATGAGCATAATTCACCACATAAATAAAAAAATCACATGGTCATCTCAATTGACATAGAAAAGGTACTTGACAAAGCCCAACACCCATTCCTGATTAAAACTCTCAATAAAATAAGTATAGAAGGGAAATTCCTCAACATAATAAAGGACATCTATACAAAACAAATAGCCAACGTCATTCTTAATGGAGAGAGGCTGAAAACCTTTCCCTTGAGAACACGAACAAGACAAGGATGCCTTTTATCACCACTCCTGTTTAACATTTTGCTGGAAGTCCTAGCTAGAGCATTAAGGCAAAAAAAAAAAAAAAAGGAAATAAAGGGGATCCAAATTGGCAATAAAGACATAAAACTTTCCCCTATTTGCAGATGATGTGCTGCTATACATAAAAAACCCAAGACACCATGAGAAAACTACTGGAACTAATAGAAATATTTTGCAGAGTACCAGGATACAAGGTAAACATAGAAAAATCAGTTGGATTCTTATGCACAAATAAAGAGAAGGATGAAAAGGAAATCAGGAAAAAAAATACCATTTATAATAGCCCCTAAAAAAAAAAAACACCTAGAAATAAATCTATCCAGGGATGTAAAAGACCAATACAAAGAAAACTACAAAACATGAGTTGAAGAAATCAAAAGAGATCTACGTATGTGGAAAAACATTCCATGATCATGGATAGGTAGACTTAAAAAAAGACTTAACATTGTGAAAACGACAATTCTGTTCAAAGCAATCTGCAAATACAATTCAATCCTGATTCAAATACTAACGACATTCTTTAAAGAGATGGGAAAACTAATCATGTACTTTATATGGAAAGGGAAGGGGCCCCAAAGAAGTAAAGTACTATTGAAGAAGAAGAATAAAGTAGAGGGACTTACACCACCTGACCTCAGAACCTCCTATACAGCTATGGCAGTCAAAACAGCCTGGTACTGGCACGCTGACAGATACATTGACCAATGGAACAGAATTGAGAACCCAGATGTAAATCCATCCACCAATGGTTAACTAATTTTTGACAAGGGCCCAAAGTCCATCAAATGCAGAAAAGACAGTCATTTTAACAAATGGTGCTGGCAAAATTGGATGTCCATCTGCAAAAAAAAGAAATAGGACCCATGCCTCACATGATATACAAAAACTAATTCAAAATGGATCAAAAGTCTAAATATAAAATGAAAAACTGTAAAGATCCTAGAAGAAAAATTAGGATCAACACTAGAGGCCCTAATACATGGCAGTAACAGAATACAAAACCATAACTAACAACATGAACTCCAGAAGATAATCTAGATGACTAAGATCTTCTAAAAACTAAAGACTTACGCTCATCAATAGACTTCACTAAAAGAGAAAAAGAGAACCTACAGACTGGGGAAAAAAAATTGGCTATTACAAATCAGACAAAGGTCTAATCTCTATGATCTACAAAAAATTCCAACACCTATACAACAAAAAGACAAATAATCCAATTAAAATATGGGCAAAGGAAATGAACAGATACTTTGCCAAAGAAGACATTCAAGTAGCTAACAGACACATGAGGAAATGCTCGCAATCACTAGCCATTAGTGAAATGCAAATCGAAACCACAGTGAGATACCATCTCACCCTGGGACTACTGGCACAAATCAAGAGAACAGAAAATAGCAAATATTGGAGAGGCTGTGATGTGATTGGAACTCTTAATGCACTGCTGGCGGGAATGCAAAATGGAACAACCATGTTGGAAAACAACATGGCACTACCTTAGAAAGCTAGAAATAGAAATACCATATGATCCAGCAATCCCGCTCCTGGGAATATAACCTAGAGAGTTAAGAACTGTCACATGAATAGACATATGCACACCCATGTTCATTGAAGCATTGTTCACAATTACAAAAAGATGGAAACAACCTAGATGTCCATCAATAGATGACTGGGTAAACAAACTATGGTACATACACACAATGGAGTACTATGCAACGGTAAAGGGCAGTGATGAATCTACAAAGCATCTGATAACATGAAGGGGTCTAGAGGGCATTATGCTGAAATGAAATAAGTCAACCACAAAAGGAAAAACATTCTATGAGACCACTACTATAAAAACTCATGACAAAGTTTGCACACAAAAAGAAACAATCTTTGATGCTTTGGGAGGGGAGGGGTGGAAATTGAAAAAACACTAAATAGATAACAATAAGTGGTAACTTTGTGAAGGGTAAAACAGTACACAGTCCTGGGGAAACAAACACAGCTTGTACAAGGCAAAATTATGGAAGCTTCATTGACACATCCAAACTCCCAGAGGGACTGAATTAGTAGGCTGAGGGCTGTGAGGACCATGTTCTCGGGAACATCTAGATCAGTTGGCATAGCATAACATAGTTTATAAAAAATGTTCTACATTTTACTTTGATGAGTGGAGTCTTGGTTGTTAAAAGCCTGTGAGTGGCCCTCTAAGATACTCCACTGGTCTCACCCTTTCCAAAGCAAGAGGAAATGAAAAGAATTAATGACACAAAGGAAGGATTAGTCTGAAAGACTAATGGAAGACAACTGCCATGACCTCCACCAGAATGAGTCCAGTACGACTAGACGGTACCTGGCTACGACCACTGAATGCTCTGACAGGGATCACAGTAGAGGGTCCTGGGGGTGAGAGCTGGAGAAAAATGTAGAATAAAATTCTAACTCACAAAAAAAGACCAGACTTACTGGCCTGACAGAGACCGGAGAAACTGAGAATATGGCCAGCAGACACCCTTTTAGCACAGTAATGAAGTCACTTCCGAGGTTTATTCTTTATCCAAACTTTAGACAGGCCCATAAAACAAAACAAGACTGAAGGGGCACACCAGCCCAGGGGCAGGGACTGGAAGGCAGAAGGGTACAGGAAAGCTGGTAATAGAGAACCCAAGGTATAGAAGGGGGAGTGTTGACATGTTGTGGGGTTGTTACCAATGTCCCCAAACAATATATGTACTGTTTAATAAGAAGCTGGTTTGTTCTGTAAACCTTCATCTAAAGTGCAATGAAAAAAAGAAATTACCTTTCTTCCTGTTCTTAATGCAAGGGTTATAAATACATTTATCGTTTTAAGCTAACAGAGAAATATCAATGTAATACTGTGTTTTGCATTGATTCAAAGATTAATGTGATGGTATCTTTTATATAATGTGGCTGTATGGATTAAATAACTCTCCCTTTCAGGTCAGCCTCCTGGTATGAAAAATAAGTGTACAGAATGAAAGGATCTATACAAACCCTAAAAGCTTTAACATTAATTCATAAAAATCTTGTGAATGTAAGTAACTGAAAACTGATAGAATATTGTAAGATCAAAAGGGAAAATCAACAAGGCAAATGTTTCATTTCTATGGCCCTTTTCACTGCAACATTTACCTCTTTGTTTCTCAGGCTGTAAATCAATGGATTTAACATGGGAATCACTAGTGTGTAGAACACAGCAACCACCTTCTCCTGTTCTACAGAATACTGGGAGCTTGGCTGAATGTAACTAAAGCTCAAGGTACCATAGAATATGGTCACAGCAGTCAGATGAGAGGCGCAGGTGGAGAAGGCTTTCCGTCTGCCTGATGCTGAGCGGATCCTCAGTAGAGCAACAAGGATGAGCATGTAGGAAATGATCACAATCAACAAGGTGGCCATGGCAATGACTCCAGAGAAGGTTAACAGCAACAACTCATTCAAGGAGGTATCCGAACACGACAGCTTTAGCAGTGAGGGGATATCACAGAAGAAGTGGCTGATGACATTTGGACCACAAAAGAACAGTCTGCCCAAACTTATTGTATGTATTAATGAGCTAACTGTTCCACATGCCCATGACCCAGTGACCAATACTATGCACTTTCTCTTAGACATGGCTAGAGTGTAAAGCAAAGGGTTCACAATGGCCACATAACGGTCATAGGCCATTACCGACAGCAAGAAAACTTCTGTGGTAACGAACACCCCGAAACACAAATGCTGCACCATGCAAGCAGGGAAAGAAATGGTTCCCTTCACAACCAGAAGGTTTATCAGCATTTGGGGTGCAATTGCAGATGAATAGCAGGCGTCTACAAATGAAAGGCAGCTGAGGAAAAAGTACATGAGCGTGTGGAGCTTGGGAGTGGTGTGGATTAAGAAGATCATGCCCAGATTCCCCACCAAGGTAATGGCATAAATCACCAGGAATAACCCAAAAAGCACAATTTTCATTTCAGCCTGATCTGTCAGTCCCAAAAGAATAAACTCAGTAACAACTGTCAAATTCTCTGCAGCCATGTGCTTGTTTGTTTTCACAAAATCTGCTGGGAAAAAAGATGCAGGGGTTATAATTTATCAGGCAAAGATGGTAAATACAGATTAAGATCAAGTGCAGAGAATGACTACATTGGTTTTTGAAATAATAATATGTATTTTTCCCATTCTGAGTTTTGTCACCAATAAAATTAATAGCTGGATTAGATGGTCTCAAATTTTCTTTCCAGAAGTCCCTGAGTGTTGCAAAGGGTTAACCTGCTCACTGCTAACTAAAAGGTTGGTGATTCGAGACCACCCAACAGCACCTTAGAAGAAAAGTGTGGTGATCTATTTAAAAAAAATCATCCGTTCAAAACCCTAATGAGCACTCTGACACTCTGACACACACGAGGTTGTCATGAGTTGGGGTCGATGTGATGGAAACTGGTTTGGATTTTGTATTAATTTTCTTCTGAGAAAAATTTTAATTATTATTATATTCCATAGAATCCAATGTGCCAAAAAAACAAAAGTGTCTCTCAAAGTTTTAGCCTGACTTTAAAATGTCTATCTCATTGACAGAGTGATGCTAGCACTAAGAAAACCCAGACAGTCATTGAAACTAGCGAGAGCATACATAATACATGCAGTTAAATAATTAAATCATCACTCAGTGTACCACGTTTCTTTGTTGCTGTTTTTTTGATATTAAATTATTTAGTAGGAAGTCTCCAAAATAATGTTTATTTTTGAAGTTGTATATGGAATTGATCCACAAATGCGTTATTATAGACACCACAGTACCACAAACTGAAAGACGAGTGGTAGATTATAGACATCAAAGAGGCCACCATTATGGCAACATAGCTCAGGTATCTATCAAGTGATGACATTTAAAAGTGTCCAGGAATCTAGCTTGTGGAGCCATCAAAGGCTTTTAGTGGCATTGGCTAACTCTGAAACTCACTACACAAAAGTCTGTCCCTCGTTTGCTACCTTTAAAAGTAGCCACCTTTCTGGTGTCTGGGGAATCCTCTCCAAGGCCATGGTAGAGGAACAGCCCTGCAGAGTTATTAACTCTGGGAATGGATTCAGAAACTTGTGACTTTCATGTCAGGACCAGAAGGAAACTCTGCTTTTCATGAAACCACACATAAATTTATAAAACTAAACAGACTAATTGAAAACACAAATATATATACTCACCAATTGATCTTTGGTACTCCTTCGTATTCTTCATCCTATAATAGATATATAAGAATATTTAAGACTTCCTAAAAAAAACACCATTTCCCTTATATGGCTGGTTACCTACACCTTATATTCAAAGCTGTCCTTATTAAGAACCAACTCTTTCTCCCTCTCTCTGTCTTTCCCTTATTGTCTATTAGAGTGTAGTTTTAGATGTGAGTAGATAACAAATAGTGATGAATTTAACGTGTCTGTATTTTATAGTACTTATTTATTTTGGAGTCCTTGGGAGGTGCAAGCAGAGAACGCACTGGATTGCTAACTTAAAGATTGGAGGCTCAAGTACACGAGAGATGTCTAGAAGAAAAGCCTGACAATCTATTTCTGAAAAATCGACAGTTGAAAACCCTATGGAGTACAGTTCTCTTCTGACACAAAAAGAGTTGCCATGAGTCAGAGTCAACTGGACTATAACTGCTTTTTTTTAATTTATTTCAATTAAAACCTTTTAATTGATACAACAGGAAGGGGGCTTGAATCCTTTAGACAAGTAGCAAATCATACTCCACCCAATAACTGGCTTTATTTTGTTGTAAAAGTTATTTCACTTTTTAGATTCTGGATATAATTATATTTACTTCTCTAACATTGCTGAGGAGTATTGAAGGAGGCAATTCTAACAAATATTTACTGTTGCACTGAGGTCAAATTAAGCACTTTATTAATTAGATAGTTACATAGTTATATGAATTCTAGCTACCTAGTTACCTAGATAGAACTGCTCTATACTTTTAGGGTGTGAAATCTTTGGCTTCAGGGTGATTGATATAAAAGTTTGAAAATATTGTATAATCATGCTGTTTTGTATTTTGGAGCATTCCCACAATAATTAAGTACAGTTTATGTAACTACTTTTATTTTTATTAATTAAATGGACATTCCAAATAATTGTTTACTTAATAGCCTTGTTAAGTGAAAGATAACTAAAATACATATCTGTGTTTTTTCATGATTACCCACAGGTCGGTTGGTTGGTTTGTTTTTAGAGACTATCAACAAATTTGACAATTTGGAAGAGTAAGGTCCACAAACAACTATAAGCCTGAATATTGAAGAACTGCATTTTTATAGATTGAATTTCCATCTGTTCTTTCTTCTGCCACTCTTCTAAGAGTATTGACTGAATATTTTTATCAGTGAAAGAGTAAGGCTTATACATATGAATTTAATTTCAAACTATAATTTAGGAAATAAAATTATTAAAAAATTAGAAATGGACTTATATTAATTACCCAATTATAACACTATATAACTTTGATAGCAAAAGTTGGTGGCAATGATGTAAAAGGTATTAAATAAGAAGATAAGGTGTTGGCTTACGTACTCTTTGATTCCAAAGTCTGATAGAATGCTACATAGTTGAAATTTTCAGTTATCTGAAGAATAATTGCTAAATATAAGAATATTCAAAGAAGTAGGAAGGCAATCAAATAAATAAGTTTAACTTACCAAAGATAGAAGAACGTTTTGGAAACAACTTATTGAGAATGTTCATGTCTATTATCATGGTTTCTTCAAATTTTTTCAGAAAGGGGAAGTGTTTTTTTTAATTTTTTTGAGAATCCAAATGTTCAAAGCTTAAGAGTAGAAAGCTGAAGATTATTTTAGACAAGTTTAGGCTTAATTACAAAATGTACAACCTAATTACAACAGTGGTTTTACATCTGTAATTATTTCCCCACAGAGGGCAAATTTGAAATAAGGGCCAGACAGGTATATACATGTAACTTTTGTTCTAACGAGGCCAGAGTCCCTGCTAATCAGTTCAGACACTGATTAAACTAATACAACCACAAAAACGAAAATTACCCTTTGGACTGAGTTCTGATTTCTCAAGGGACTTTCTCAAGTATCTCCATGGATCTGGTTTCCTCTAAGGTGTGTAATACACCAAATATTACAAAAAGTGGAGGGAATCATGGAGCCAAGGGTAAGAAAATATTAGAAACATCGGTTGTAAATAATTTGTCCGAAAGAAATAGCATTCCATTAAGATGTAATGTGGACTGGGCCTACCTTTGGTAAGGCAGAAATACATAAATGGAATCAGGCTTGATCGCAGCTATTTTCTTCTAATAACTTCTTATAAAGCAACACCCCACCACTCCTACACACACTTCTTTTGATAGCCTAAAGGTGCACTCTATAAATGGCAAAATGGCCACATGCCACGGCTATCAGATATTATATTTATCTTCAATATTATCATTCTTTTTAGAAGTATTGCTTAAGGGACAAATACAAAGTAGACACTGTGTTGCACACTATGAAGATAATGGTTATGAAAAATAAATAAACATACGTAGTTGGACTTCCACTTCTAACAAGATGAGAGACTAGATTTAACTAAAGTCTTCTCCAAAACGTAAATAAATAGATGATAGATAGATAATCAGACTGACAGATGGATAGATAGATAAATGGGAATACTTGAAATACTGCCTATAAGTGTAAAACAGTATAAAATTTATAGATTAACTTATTAAAAACAAAGACTAAATGTCATTGAACTCAAAATGAAGAAAAAGCAAAAACCTGAGGTAAAAACTGACAGTGGTACCGTGATTCTCCTAGAAATTTTGTTAAACTTCATGATTGAGCACATGGAGTTCAATATACGCAAAAAGATGCACATTTTGACCACAGCAGTCATAGAAGCTTCATAGACACATCCAAGTACTCTGAGGCACCGAGTTACTCAGGCTGAGAGCTGGGGACCACTGTCATGGGGGTCATCTAGGTCAACTGACATAACGTAGTTCGTGAAGAGAATGTTCTATGTCCAACTTTGGTGAGTAGCGTCTGAGGTATCGAAAGCCTGTGAGCAGCCATCTAAGATACGTAACGGAGGTCCAGAGGACTAATGGACCACATGAGCCACAGCCTCCACCAGCCTGAGCCTAGAAGATCCAGATGGTGCCTGGTGCCTGGCTACTACCAAGGAAGGGCTCTGACAGAGATCGCAACAGACAGAGCAGGAGAAAAATGGAGAGCAAAATTCAAATTCATACACATACACAAAAACAAACAAACAAAAAACAGACGTACTGGTCTGACAGTGACTGGAGGAACACCCAAGACTATGCCTCCCAGCACCCTTTTCACTCAGAACTGAAAACGCTCCTGTATGTAGCTCACCTCTCAGCCAAAGGTTAAATAGGTCTATAAAACAAATGATAAGACACCTGGGGAACATGCTTCTTAGTTCAGTCATATATAAAACCAAAAAGGGCAACACCTTCCCAAAAGCAAAGACAAGAAGGCAGGAAGGGAGAGGGAAAACACATGGATAGAAACTAGGAACCCAGGATGGGGAAGGGGAGAGTGTTGACACATCACAGGAATTGCAACCAGTGTCAGAATTGCTGAATGAGGAACTAATTTTCTCTAAAAACTTTCACCTAAAGCACAATTAAAAAAAAAAGAAAAAGACGTTAAGACTTTGGCACCACAAAAAAATAAGAAATCTCATTGTAACCCACATGTAAGTGTGTTACCTCTGAAAACATGACATTCTCTTTTCAAATGCTAGCTAAATAAAACTGCTTATAAGCAAAACTTTTCAGTGAGCTTGCCGATCATAACATGGCGCCTTGTTAGGGCAAAGAGCCGCCTCTGAGAACCTGTAACCACAGACTTGGCATCAGGCGAGCTAAAATGTGGATGTTGCTGACCACACAACTAAGGCAACTTCAACCTGGGAAATTAGCTTAGATGTGTTCAGGTTAGTAGCACTGTGGGAGCTCTCACAGGAGCAAATGGTAATCTTCTATGGAGGGATACAATCTCAAACAGCCTTCCAGGATTATCAAGAGGGAAAAATAAGCAAACAAAAAAATCAATAACTACAGTTGCCTTCAGTCAGTTCTCACTCACAGCGACCCCATGTATGTCAGAGGACAACTGGGCTCCATAGGTTACTCGGTGGGTGGTTTTCAGAAGTAGATCACCAGGCCTTTCTTCTGAGGCACTTCTGAATGGACTTGAATGTACAACTTTTAGGTTAGCAGCAGTGTTTTAACAATTTGAGTTGCCAGGGACCCTATCACAAAGAAGGCTCTGTTAAATGTGAACTCACCAAGCAATTGCAAAACAAAGGGAAAGCACATCTCCAAAAGCGAGAGTCCAGAAATTAATAAACATACTTTAAATGTTTAAAGAAGTCAAGGTTGTCAAAACACTTTTTAAAAAGTAAAAGGAATGACACCTTTTCCAAAAAAGACCAGGGTTGCAGAATGAACGAACTGGCTCTATTCTATGCAATGGTTCTGGAAGAGAACAAACAAATACCTACGAATAAACCTAGCTAGACAGAAAGGAGTTGTGTGTTTGTGTGGGAAAGAAATGGTAGCCTATTGCTTTGAGACAGATTAGATCATAGTAAGAAACTCTTCTGTGGAAAGGACGATAAATGGTTCATTTTTTTCTCCAAAATTGTCCTGGCAGGAATATTACCTCCCAATATCACTGCTTCTGACACCAGTCAAGGCCAACACAAATTTCCCCTTAGGTCAGTAGGAAACTTTAGATTATGACTAAAATAAAAATATATGAGGTACAGTGGATGACTACTGCATATACCCTCTTTCTGATGCTCCTTTCTACCTGCTCGTGAACTTAAGGTCTAAAAAAAAAAGGTCTAAAAGGCTTTGAAAAGTGAAGCATCCTGGGAAAAGTTAGAGAGGTTCTGTGCTGGTATGATTGCTTCATGAGGGACATAATGGGATGCGGTGAGAGACTGATGGGAGGTGTGATAATGACAACTGGTATTTTCTCATCTTGATAATGTCCTGCTTTCAATAACTCACCAACATGAGTTATGAGGCTCTGCCCTTTAGCCGTGGGTAACCAGAACTGGCCAAGGGACAGAATTCTCCAGAGGAATATGAGTTTAATACTGAAAATAACTAGGCACCTAAAGAGACTCACTTCTTTAAGTCCACATCCTATAAGAGAGGATGGTAGTGCTATTGGAAAGCCTTCCACGGGTGAGCCAAAATCTAATTATTTAAGTTTAAAGAATAAAAAAATGTTGACTTGGATGTTGGTGAGTGAGCTGGCTAACACTGATTTCTGGCTTATAAACTCAATGTCAAATATATTTACGTGCAAAATACAAAATTAAAATATATTTGATGGAGACCTACACAGAGTTTAGAAAATGTTTTCCTAATTTTCAATTCATTGTTAATTTTCTCCTGGTGTTATTGTTATTTTCATTCTAATTCCTTATATAGACTAAGCAGGGCAGCATGGAGCTAGGGCCCTGATAATAGTTATTTACTTATATCTAAAGTTTCATTTTCACTATTGCTCCCATTGTTGAAAACCTCTTTGATTTTTCTTTTTGATTGATTTTGTGATCCATTTAATTTTCAATAATTCTTAGAGTAAGGCATATATTAGTTGCCAAATGGAATTCTTACTTACTTTGTAAAACTCTCATTTTCTTAGCTTGTCTTCCCCATTGATTTGAAATTTTATGGAAAAGGTAGAATTTGTATATAACAGTTGTGAAGACAGGGTTTAAAAATGTAATTCTTTGTACACTTATGTGTGTGTGTATGTGTGTGTGTAACCGATGCTCCATCAAGCTACTGTTTGCTTAAATATAGCCAAGGTCATAAGTATTATTTTCCCACTGAATCATTGTTTCTATGGAATACAAAAACAAGCACAATGAATAAATATTTAAAAAGATATATTAGCATATCTTTCGTGGTAGAGGGAATACTGTTTTTACCCAACATGCATTTATCAGAACATAGTTGGAAAAAAATCCTGATCAGTCCATGGCAGAACCAGAAATAAAATCAGTTACCTAAAGAGCTGTGACAAGTTGGTTTTCTTTCACTTATCATTAATTTACTCATATTAACCACCATACGTATGAATACACACGAAAATGTAAACACATATATATGCACATATGTCATAAAGTTGAAGTGTTATACTTAAATATATTAGTTGAATAACTATAATTAGCATTACAATGACGTTTATGGTGATCATTCCCTTTGGAAATACATTCGTATAGACTGAGATTCATAGCTCACGTTAGTAAATGTCTTATTTCTTTAATCAACCATCCATATCCCCTGTATTCCAGCATGTACCTGTAAAGGCAATCAGTTTTAGAATAGCTTTTTTTGTTAATACGAAAGATAAAAATTACTTTTCCTTTTCTACAGATTGCCATTCTTGCTAGCACATTGATTGTGCCTTTATTGTTAACTATGAGCTAGCAAATATAAAATTGTTTAATTATTTCAAAAGTTTTCTTACTAGTTTGAAACCCCTCAGATTGTCTCCAAGGTATCAGTGATTAAGAGAGGTTTCAAAATACATACAAATGTTTCTGGTATTAGTCATTTTTATTTGAGATATAAATATTATCCATGGCACGTTTGGTAACAGAATAGCATTTCTAAAATGGTAGAAAGCTATACAATTAAGAAACCCATCATTACAAAATTGATGCTCTAGGCAGGTGTTAGCATGAAGCATCTGATTTAAAGATTGCTGGATAGGCATATATTATTTAATTGTTTGAAAGGAGGTTAATGAAATTTTTAAAAGAAAAGAAGGATTTTGAATTCTACCTACTCCATAATTACTTTAGGGGTCATTCCATACATGTATTTAAATTTGTTAAGTAAATTTCTTAGTAAGAGTATATTATTGCAAACTGAGAATTATATAATACAATGATTTTCCCACAATAACTCTTTTATTGCTGAGGGCACTGAGGTTTAAGAAGAGGAAGGACAGAGGAAAATCTTGTTTCAAATTAAATTCACCTTTTTAGCTAACATGAAGATTTACAGAAGTTTGAATTGTGATTTAAGTTTTAAAAATAAAGGAAAATATCAGGCATAAAATTATTTTAATTTTCTCAGTATATAAAAAAGATTTTTTTAGAAAAAGACCTAACTATATATCTCTAAATCTTAGCATGTGTGTGTATTCAGTTCTTCACGTATCACAAATGATACACTTAACTCAGTGGATTGATTGGTAGATTCAAATATTAATGGCCTACATTCTTAGAAGAGCTGAATTTTAAGCTACCATTTTCTAAAACACAGCTATGCAGAAAGTCACTTCCACTTTTCAGGCTTGTGTTTTGGGTGAACAATTCATATTAAGAAAAAAAAGTTGTATAATAATTAGAAACTCTAGAATTCTTTGAATTCATGTGAACATTCGTAGATGGAGAACTGACCTGTAGAATGTTGTAGTATTAACATTGTTCTTGTTGCATGACATCCAGTTGATTCTGATTCATAGCGACCCTATAGGACAGAGCAGAACTGTCTCATAGGGTGTCTTAGGCTGTGATCTTTATGGGAGCAGATAAGCAGGTCTTTTCTTCCACGGAGCAGCTGCTGGGTTTGAACCACATACTTTTTGCTTAGCATCCCTGGCTTAATCATTTTGCCACCAGGGTCCTTGTACTATGCATTAAAAAAAAAAAAAAAAAAAAAAATTTTTAATTGACTTGAAATTAACAGGGGCAGTATTTCATTTTTATGGCTCTTTTCACAGCATCTTTCACCTCCTTGTTTCTCAGACTATAAATCAATGGGTTTAACATGGGAATCACTAGTGTATAGAACACAGAAACTATCTTCTCTTGTTCTGTAGAATACTGGGAGCTTGGCTGAATGTAATTAAAGCTCAAGGTACCATAGAATATGGTCACAGCAGTCAGGTGAGAGGCACAAGTGGAGAAGGCTTTCCGTCTGCCTGATGCTGAGCAGATCCTCAGTATAGCAA
Source organism: Loxodonta africana (assembly GCF_030014295.1). Classification (NCBI taxonomy): domain Eukaryota; kingdom Metazoa; phylum Chordata; class Mammalia; order Proboscidea; family Elephantidae; genus Loxodonta; species Loxodonta africana. The sequence continues at coordinate 25,949,294 of NC_087348.1, read as the reverse complement.
CAAGGATGAACATGTAGGAAACGATCACAATCAAGAAGGTGGTCATGGCAATGACTCCAGAGAAGATTAACAGCAGCAACTCATTCATGGAGGTATCAGAACACAACAGCTTTAGCAGTGTGAGAGCATCACAGAAGAAGTGACTGACAACATTTGGTCCACAGAAAGACAGTCTCCCCAAACTTGTTGTATGTATCAATGAGTTAATCATCCCACCAGTGCAAGACCCAACGACCAACCCTACACATTTTCTCTTAGACATGGCTGTTGTATAAAGCAAAGGATTCGCAATGGCCACATGACGGTCATAGGCCATCACTGAAAGTAAGAATCCTTCTGAGGTAATGAACGCCCCCAAAAACAAATGCTGCACTATACAGGCGGAGAACGAAATGGTTTCCCTCACAACCAAGAAGTTGATCAGCATTTTAGGTGCAATAACTGATGAATTACAGGCATCTACAAATGAAAGGCAACTGAGGAAAAAATACATGGGTATGTGGAGCTTGGGAGTGACGTGGATTAAGAAGATCATGCCCAGATTCCCCACCAAGGTAATGGCATAAATCACCAGGAACAACACAAAAAGCACAATTTTCAATACAGCCTGATCCGTCAGTCCCAAAAGAATAAACTCAGTAATAACTGTCAAATTCTCTGCAGCCATTTGTCAATTCTTTTTTCCTGAAATCTAGTGTGAAAAAGGAAAGTGTATTATTATGGATACAGGCATATTTGGCATGTATTAACATCGGCTGGAAGCATTCCTATAGCTGTGTCTTGGATAAATATGATTTTTTTCCCAAACCTAAATTTCCTCATTTATAATATTAAGAGCATGACTAGATTGTCTCAAAATTTTTACATTGTTAGTTATGCTTCTGTCTTACGAGCAAACATGTGGAAAAGCATTTTGAATTTCACAAAATTTTAATGTGTTACTAAAGCGTCTGACTCAATAGAAAGATGGTATTGGCATGAAGAACACTGGTGGCAACTGAAAAGTAACTGTAAAGTTAATTAAATTCTATTTTCAGCTCTTAACTGGGATATAACCCATTGCGTTCGAGTTGACTGTGACTCTTAGTGACCATTTAGGACAGAGTAGAACTGCCCCACAGGATTTCCAAGAAGCTGCTGGTGGGTTTGAACTGCCAACCCTTTGGTTAGCAGCTGCACCTCTTAACCACTGCGCAACCAGGGCTCTCTACAAATTGGTCTATAGACTGAGTAAATGAAAAGATCTAAAATCATATGTGTTATTGATCTGGGTTTTGGGTTATTGATTATGCAGTGAATTTACAGACTCACTATTACACAGCCAGAGAACTAGCCTAGATTATGAGGTACAGGGCCTAATTTCCACAGATGATCCTATGATGTTCATAAAAGTGCCGAAATCTCTGTCTTCTCCCAATTCCTCCTCAGGAGCATCTGTGATGGAGACACTCAGTGGAATCATCCAGCTCTGATACTCACAGAACAAAAAGCTGTGTCTTGCCTATGTGGAATTCAGTTCTTTGAACTATTATTTCAGGTATACAGTAGCCACAGGGACGCACGTTAGAAACTGTGCCACCCATGTGTAACTAGTGACCACTATACTGGGTTTTGGGAAAACCTGCTAGCGTAGTGGTTCAGTGCCACGGCTGCTAGCCAAGAGGTCGGCAGTTCGAATCTGCCAGGCGCTCCTTGGGAACTCTATGGGGCAGTTCTGCTCTGTCCTATAGGGTCGCTATAGGGTTGTTATGAGTCGGAATCGACTCCATGGCACTGGGTTTGGGTTTGGTTTTGGTATATTGAATGTTACAGGTTCTAGCACGACTCCATCACTGCAAAAATTTCCATTGGCTAGAGCGCTCTTCTGACTCTCTGCCTCATCTTTTTAAAGAATCAATGGAGTGACATTTCTCAAGAAAAGTGGATCTATTGTGAAGCTTTTATTGTGAGGATAATTAAGGAAATAGCATTTCTGAATGGAATTTAGAAGTTTAATTGCATTCATTGTCCTGGGGCTGCACATTTGAGGTAATGTTACAAAGGTAATTGAGTGGTAGAAGGCTGAGTTGCATTAAATAACCTCTATATCCTTTACCCTCATCTGACTATCTGATTTAATATGTAAATTTTATTACTAATCTGCTAAATATGAGGACATTTAAATAAAAAGTGAAACATTTTAACAAAATAAATGACTTACCAAAAGGTTTTAAAGTTTTAGCTTTAGAAACTTCATGTCTGTTTCCATGTTTTTTGTCTATCTTTTTCTCTTTTACTGAAAAAGAAATTCAGATTAGCTGAAAGGATCATTAAATATTTACATAGTAAGAAGCTAAACAGAATTCCAGGTAAAATAATTGAAAGTAAATCTTAGTTGTTGATACATAACTAACCGAACAGAAAATAACAATAATTTAGCACGTTTAATTATGCCCTCTAAGAGGACAAATTTGAATAGAAGGGAGAGTGCTATATACTTTCTACAGCAGCCTCCAGTGAGCAATCACTGAGCAACCGCTACACAGTGACATATGAAACGTTGGGATTTCATACTTGCCCATGGACGAGGTAGCTCCCTAAAGTGTACAATTAAAGAAAATTTTTTAAAAAGTTGAGGAAAACATCAAGCAGTAGGTGGGAGAATTCCTATATTCAGTAAAATATAGCAAAAACAACAATCAGAAACAATTTGTGCCAATAAACCTGTGAACTGCTTAAATAATACATGGTTAGATATATTACTATGCTTTTGCTAAACCTTGCCCTTATGCACATTTGCCACATAAGGAATCATGACAGGTGTTTCCATTTTTAAAAACTTCTTTAGAAACAACAACACACACACACACACACACACAGAGCGTGGAAAGGATTTTCTGTGAGTTGAGTAACTCTATTTTCAGTTAAATGTGCAGTGTGGGTTTTGAAAGAATCCTGCTAGAAATCTGTTTTAAATTCAATATTTATATTCATTAAATTATTATGGAGGGATGATAAACTCTTGGCATTTTATTACACATTAAAGATGAAGGGGTTACAAAACATCACTGGGGATTTATTTTTAGAAAAATTGACTTCCCAGAACACATATTTGACAATATCTAAAAATGGTGTTTTAAAATTATGGAGCATCTTACAAGTTGATAGGTAAATCACAACAGATAAAGGAAGACCCTTCTGGAAGAAAAAAAATGAGAAAGATGTAAAAATAAACTAATATGTGCATTGCCTGAAGGCTTTTTTCAATCTCTGTAACTGGCATTTTAGATTTTAATAACTCTGCTTTTGATTAGAAGAAAATTTTCAGGAAACACATATCTGATGAGGGCCTAATATCCAAAGTATATATATAAAGAAAAAAAATTCTCCAACTTAACACTAAAAAGAAAAACAATAAAAAATTGGGCAAAGGATTAGAACAGACAATTCGTTAAAAAGGATATCAAATAGCCAACAAACAAAGATAAGACGCTCAACTTCATTAACCATTAAAACCATTGTCATGGAGTCGATTCTGAATCATAGCAACACTGTAAAACAGAACAGAACTGCCCCATAGTGTTTCCAAGGCTGAAATCTTAACGGAAAAAGACTGCTACATCTTCTGCGGAGCTGCTGGTGGGTTAAAAACACCGACCTTTAATGTTAGCACCCTAGCACTTTAACTATTGAGAAACCAGGGCTCCTTTCTTTAGCCATTAAAAGAAAAAAAAGCCATTAGAGAGATGCAAATCAAAACTACAATGAGAACGTCACTTCATTTCTTCTGTTCGCTTTAGCTACTGTGAGTTTAAGAGCAACTTTCAGAGTCTTTTCTGACAGCCATTTTGGTCTTTTTTTCTTTCTGTCTTTTTAATGACCTTCTGTTTTCTTCATGCCTGATGTCCTTGATGTCATTCCATAACTTGTCTGGTCTTTGAATATTAGTGTTCAATGCACGAAATCTTTTCTGAAGGTAGTCTCTAAATTCAGGAGGGATATAATTGAGGCCGTACTTTGACACTCCTGTACTTGTTTTAATTTTCTTCAACTTCACCTTGCTTAAGAGCAATTGAGGGCCTGTACTTTTTTTTTTTTTTTTGCCATAGTCGGCCCCTGCCTCGTCCTGACTGGTATTACTGAGCTTTTCCATTCTCTTTCCACAGTCGCACTCAATTTGATTCTTGTGTATTCCACCTGGCAAGGTCCTCGTATACAGTCACTGTTTATTTTGTTGAATAAAGGTATTTGTGATAAAGAAGTCATTGATCTTGTAAAATTCTATCATGCAGTCTCAGCATTGTCTTTGTCTCCAAGGCCATATTTTTCACCTGCCAATCTTTCTTCTTTGTTCCTAATTTTTGCATTCCAATTGCCAGTGATTATAAATATATCTTGATTGCATATTTGATCAATTTCAGACTGCCGAAGTTGGTAAAAATCTTCAATTTCTTCATCTTTGACCTTAGTGGTTGGTGCATAAATTTGAATAATAATTATATTAACTGGTCTTCCTCCTAAGGTGTCTGGGTATTATGCTATCACTGATAACGTTTTACTTCAGGATAGATCTTGAAATGTTCTTTTTGATGATAAAGGTGATGCCATTCCTTTTCAATTTATCCTTCCAGGCATAGTAGACCATATAATTGTCTGATTCAAAATGGCCGATAACAGTCCACTTCAGGTCACTATAAGGCTGCTATGAGTTAGAATCAACTTGACGATAACAGGTTTTTTTTTTTTTTTATTTCAAGTGCCTAGGATATCAATTTTTATATGTTCTATTTCATTTTTGATGATTTCCAATTTTCCTAGGTTTGTACTTCGTACATTCCACATTTCCATTATTAATGAATGTTTGCAGCTGTTTTTTCTTATTTGGAGTTGTGCCACATTAGCAAATGAGGTCACAAAAGCTTTACTCTATCCGCGTCATTAAGTTCAACTCTACTTTGAGGGGACAGCTCTTCCCCAGTTGTATTTTGAGTTTCTTCCAACCTGAGGGGCTCATCTTCCAGCACGACAGCAGACACTTTTCTGCTCCTATTCACAAGCTTTTCACTGGAGAGTTTTTTCAGAACTAAACAGCCATGTCCTTCTTCCTAATCTGTCTTAGTCTGGAAGCTCAGCAGAAACTTGTCGACCAACAGTGATCCTGCTCGTATTTGAAATATGTGTGGCAAAGCTTCCAGTATCACAGAAACACACGAGCCACCACAGTGAGCCAAACTGACAGACACATGGTGGATTGTAAATGTAGAACTACTACGTTGTTGTTGTTGTTAGGTGCCGTCGAGTCGGTTCTGACTCATAGCGACCCTATGCACAACAGAACGAAACACCGCCTGGTCCTGAGCCATTCTTACAATTGTTGTTATGCTTGAGCTCATTGTTGCAGCCACTGTGTCAATCCACCTTGTTGAGGGTCTTCCTCTTCTCCGCTGACCCTGTACTCTGCCAAGCATGATATCCTTCTCCAGGGACTGATCCCTCCTGATAAAATGTCCGAAGTACATAAGAGGCAGTCTCGCCATCCTTGCCTCTAAGGAGCATTGTGGCCACACTTCTTCCAAGACAGATTTGTTTGTTCTTTTGGCAGTCCATGGTGTATTCAATATTCTTCGCCAACACCACAATTCAAAGGCGTCAACTCTTCTTCAGTCTTTCTTATTCATTGTCCAGCTTTCACATGCATAGGATGTGATTGAAAATACCACAGTTTGGGTCAGGCGCCCATTTGTCTTCAGGGTGACATCTTTGCTCTTCAACACTTTAAAGAGGTCCTTTGCAGCAGATTTGCCCAATGCAATGCGTCTTTTGATTTCTCGACTGCTGCTTCCATGGCTGTTGATTGTGGATCCAAGTAAAATGAAATCCTTGACAACTTCAATTTTTTCTCCATTTATCATGATGTTGCTCATTGGTCCAAATGTGAGGATTTTGTTTTCTTTACGTTGAGATGTAATCCATACTGAAGGCTGTGGTCTTTGATCTTCATTAGTAAGTGCTTCAAGTCCTCTTCACCTTCAGCAAGCAAGGTTGTGTCATCTGCATAACGCAGGTTGTTAATGAGTCTTCCTCCAAAGCTGATGCCCTGTTCTTCTTCATATAGTCCAGCTTCTTGTATTATTTGTTCAGCATACAGATTAAAAAAGTATGGTGAAAGAATACAACCCTGACACACACCTTTCCTGACTTTAAACCAATCAGTATCCCCTTGTTCTGTCTAAACAACTGCCTCTTGATCCATGTAAAAGTTCCTCATGAGCACAATTAAGTGTTCTGGAATTTCCCATTCTTCGCAGTGTGATCCATAATTTGTTATGATCCACACAGTCGAATGCCTTTGCAGAGTCAATAAAACACAGGTAAACATCCTTCTGGTATTCTCTGCTTTCAGCCAGGATCCATCTGACATCAGCAGTGATATTCCTGGTTCCATGTTCTCTTCTGAAACCAGCCTGGACTTCTGGCAGTTCCCTGTTGATATACTGCTGTAGCCGTTTTTGAATGATCTTCAGCAAAATTTTGCTCCCGTGTGATATTAATGATATTGTTCTATAATTTCCACATTCGGTTGGATCCCCTTTCTTGGGAATAGGCATAAATATGGATCTCTTCGAGTCCATTGGCCAGGAAGCTGTCTTCCATATTTCTTGGCATAGAAGAGTGAGCACCTCCAGCGCTGCATCTGTTTCTTGAAACATCTCAATTGATATTCCACCAAGTCCTGGAGCCTTGTTTTTTGCCAATGCCTTCAGAGCAGCTTGGACTTCTTCCTTCAGTACCATCGGTTCCTGATCATATGCCACCTCTTGAAATGGTTGAATATCAACTAATTCTTTTTGGTATAATGACTCTGTGTATTCCTTCCATCTTCTTTTGATGCTTCCTGCATCATTTAATATTTTCCCCATACAATCCTTCACTATTGCAACTCGAGGCTTGAATTTTTTCTTCAGTTCTTTCAGCCTGAGAAAGGCCGAGTGTGTTCTTCCGTTTTGGTTTTCCATCTCCAGCTCTTTGCACATGTCATTAGAATACTTTACTTTGTTTTCTTGAGAAGCCCTTTGAAATCTTCTGTTCAATTCTTTTACTTCATCAATTCTTCCTTTTGCTTTAGCTGCTCAGTGCTCAAGAGTAAGTTTCAGAGTCTCCTCTGACATCCATCTTGGTCTTTTCTTTCTTTCCTGTGTTTTCAGTGACCTCTTGCTTTCTTCATGGATGATGTCCTCGATGTCATTCCACAACTCGTCTGTGTTCAATGTGTCAAATCTATTCTTCAGATGGTCTCTAAATTCAGGTGGGATATACCCAAGGTCATATTTTGGCTCTCGTGGACTTGTTCTGATTTTCTCCAGTTTCAGCTTGAACTTGCATATGAGCAATTGATGGTCTGTTGCACAGTTGGACCCTGGCCTTGTTCTGACTGAAGATATTGAGCTTTTCCATTGTCTCTTCCCACGGATGTAGTCAATTTGGTTTCTGTGTGTTCCATCTGGCGAGGTCCATGTGTATTGTCTCCGTTTATGTTCGTGAAAGAAGGTATTTGCAATGAAGAGATCATTGGTCCTGCAAAATTCTATCATCTGGTCTCTGGCATTGTTTCTATCACCAAGGCCATATTTTCCAAATACTGATCCTTCTTCTTTGTTTCCAACTTTTGCATTCTAATCGCCAGTATTTATCAATGCATCTTGATTGCATGTTTGATCAATTTCAGACTTCAGCAGCTGATGAAAATCTTCTATTTCTTCATCTTTGCCCCTAGTGGCTGGCGTGTAAATTTGAATAATAGTCATATTAACTGGTCTTCCTTGTAGGAGTATGGATATTATCCTATCATTGACAGCATTGTACTTCAGAATAGATTTTGAAACGTTCTTTTTAACAATGAATGCTACACTTTTCTCTTTGAGTTGTCATTCCCAGCATAGTAGACTATACGACTGTCCAATTCAAAATGGCCAATACCAGTCCATTTCAGCTCACTTATGCCTAGGATATCGACGTTTATGCATTCCATTTCATTTTTGATGATTTCCAATTCTCCTAGATTCATATTTCGTATATTCCAAGGTCCAATTATTAATGGCTGTTTGCAGCTGTTTCTTCTCATTTTGAGTCATGCCACATCAGCAAATGAAGGTCCCAGAAGCTTTACTCCACCCACATCATTAAGGTCGACTCTACTTTAAGGACACAGCTCTTCCCCAATCATCTTTTGAGTGCCTTCCAACCTGGGGAGCTCATCTTCCAGCACTATATCAGACAATGTTCCATTGCTGGTCATAAGGTTTTCACTGGCTAATGCTTTTCAGAAGTAGACTGCCGGGTCCTTCTTCCTAGACTGTCTTAGTCTGAAAGCTCAGCTGAAACCTGTCCTCCGTAGGTGACCCTGCTGGTATCTGAATACCGGTGGCATAGCTTCCAGCATCACAGCAACACACGAGCCCCCACAGTACTACAAACTGACAGACACGTGGGGGGAACTACTATATGACCCAACAATCCCAATCCTAGGTACATACCCAGAACAAATGGAAGGAAGAATGCAAATAGAAACCTGAATACTAATGTCCATTGCAGCACCATTCACAATAGCCAAAAGATGAAATATCCATCAACAGTTGAATGGATAAACAAAATGGAGTATATAAATGCAATGGAACACTACTCAGCCACAAAGAAAAATGAAATTCTGATGCATGCCACTGCGTGAATAAACTTTGAAAACATCATGCTGAGTGAATTAAATCAGTTGCAAAAGGACAAATACTGTAAGTTCTCAGTTACATGAAATAAGTAAATATATGGAAACAAAAGATTATTAGTGGTTAACAGGGGTAGAAGGGAAGGGGGCAGATTTGTTTAGGAGGCACTGAGTTTATGTTAATGGTGACAGAATGATTTGGAAATGGATAACTAATGAGAATAATTGCACAATTTCAAGAATGTAATCAACGTCACTGAATTGTACACGTAGTGATTGTAGATGTTTTGTTACATATATTTTCACCACACGCACACACACACACACACACACACAACTTCACCGGCAGCGCAGGACTTGTTATGTAAGAGAAGAAATAATTTTATTGGTCCTTGGGTGGTGCAAATGGCTTGGGCTCAATTAATAACCTAAAGTTGGTGGCTCAAACCCACCCAGTGGCATTGCAGAAAAATGACTGGTGACCTGTTTCCATAAAGATTATAACCGAGAAAATCCTATGGGACGGTTCTCCTCTATAACACATGAGATCGCCATGAGTGGGAATTGACTCTATGACAATAAGTTTGATTTTGGTTTGACATGAGGTGGGGTGGGACAAGTAAAGCACAATAGTCATGTTAAGATGATGAGATAAAATCGTAATCTGGAAAGTCTGAGGTGGCTATAACACATATGTGAAAATATATTTGAAAACATGACAGCATATCATTTTCCAAATTTGGTGAAATGTGTAAATTCAGATCAAGAAATGTAAAGAAGCTCAAAAAGAATAAGTACACACATACGTATACAAATGATGATAATGTCAATTACACTTTTGCCGTGACTTCGCAGCTATTCCAATTTTAATGGAATTGCACTGACATCTCCCCCACTGCCATGGTAACTTTAACAGTAAGAGTGAAGTATCTTTCCGTCACGCAGGTCTCCATGGGACGGTACGGATCATCTACAGGGTTTTTTTTTTTTTTTTTTTCCCCTGGAATTGCCCCTCATCTTTTCTCTCTGGGGAATGTGTAAGGCATCCTAGTTAATTAGAAACCACAACAAGACAATTTTTATTAAGCCTCTCAGATAGTTTCACATAATCAACCAGTTATGCCCTACTTCCTCAGGGGACACTGTGAAGGGGGAGAACAACCATAAATTCTTCCTACCAAAGAAAGAGAAGCAATAATTTGGGAGAAGAAAATCCAATTTTTTATTAAAGGCAAGTGGGTAAAAATTGTCCCCCACTGAGATTATCACCTGGATCCTGGTCATTTCTCATGATCCATGGCTTCTGACTGTAGACACTCCTATGGCCGCGTATAGCTAATCCCTTCACGTATACCACAGATAGTATCTCCTTTATTAACTGGGGTTCCCTGGGCCCTTACGGGGGTCATTATGTTCTTTTATCTGAGTATCTGCCCCAAATCTACTTGATTTGTATGAGCTGCTGGTGGCATTTGGATACTCCAAGTGAACAGAAGGTTGGGAATATCTGAAAACCTCATCATCAGCATCACTGAAATGAATTGACTCAGGTTAGAGCTTTCAGGACATCTAGTGAATTTGAATTTTATGCATCAAAAGATGATTTTTTTTATTGTAATATGTCCTATGCAATATTTGGTTAATAACAAATGTTCTTTGTGTACAAATATTTGCTAAGAAATAAATACACTTAGTGTAAGTGTGAAGCATGCAATAACTGACAAACTGGGACTAGTTTTAAGATGAGCATTAACAGCACGAAAACATGGCCTTTTGCTGTTTTAAGTGCTACCGCTGTATCACTTGTTTGTTATGTGTTTTCCTTAGTAAATTGTCTACAAATAGGTTTGGTTTTTCAAATAGGCACTGAAACTGAGTAGACTGAAAAATACATTGAGTTTTTTAAAAGTTACAGAACTGCGGAGAACGCACTAAACCTAACATCAATCCAAACTTATATCACTGTGTCCACATACCTTTGCTTCTTGTCTGCTTAGGAGGGAGGTGTCTCAAATGTACACACTAAGATGTTCAGAGCAAGTCATAGGTACTCTTCTTCACGCAAGAAGGATGGGAGGAATAGAACAATCCGGATATTTTAGAGGGAGGTAGTAAGTGACAGTGAAAAAGGAGATTGACTCAATACACACTAGTATGCTTCCTAGGAAAACATTGAAGGCGTCAGAGTGGTAGACTTGGTAGTGAGATCTGAATCCCTTTGCTCAAGGCAGTACAACTCCTATCCTACAGAAAATCCTACGATAGCAGTTCCTGTGATTAGTAAATTCCAGGTAAAATTTGCCAGACATAGGCTTATCATTCTTATATAGTGGTGAATAGAGACCTGGAAGGGAGAATGGGACTCAGTGAAGAAACAGCAGACAAGTTTACCTGAGAAGAGAGGGTGGAAGTGGCTAACAAACTCCAGTATTGTCTTGCCCCTCCGCCCCCAATTTTCTGAATCAGGCTGCCAAAACTGACACCGAGAATTAGCAGATTCCTTGATGGCTGCTACTCCAGGTGTCACAGAACCAAGAATCATCCTTAACAGAAAACTGCTGCAAAGTGACTCTGGACTGCAGCTCTTCCAGTCTGTAAGCGTGAAGCTTCTTGGCAGCTCTGGCAAGATCCAACCTGATGGTTGTGTAGGCTAAACCTTGGCATTCCATTACAGCCTACCTGTAATACCCTGTATTTTATGTCACTGAACTTTTTGAACTCAAGCTACTGTTCCAATTCAAAAAGCATGTTTGCAGAGTTCTAGTGTCATCAAGAGGACATTGAATGTAGGGAAAAGAAAAACAAAAAAGAATTGCCAGGAGTTGATACTAACTTATATCAAGCCTATAGGATAGACTAGAACTGCCCGTTAGGGTTTCCAAGGCTGTAATCTTTATGGAAGCAGACGGCCACATCTTACTCCAAAGGAGCAACTGCTGACTTCTCAGTTAGCACCCCAACATTTAACCTCTGTGTGACCTAACAGGGCTCCTCATTCAATGTGAGAGGTGATTAAAAGGGAATCCAAGTGGTTTAGACTATAGCAGCTCCATTCAGGATATTTTCCCTTTATTTACTGACTTTCTTATGTAACTATAAGTGATGACAGGGCTGGGATTTACAGGTGATATACTGGAAAATCGCAGTGGTGTTCTCTTTCATTTCTCCATTGTACATTTTCCAGGAAAAAAAAATGCAAAACATGGTACAAGAAATGCACGCGTATTTTAAATGCCATACAGACTCCATCATTGCCTCAATCGTATATTAAAGGAAATAAAGCACATAAAATGAAATCCTCAAAATCTTCAAATACTGATAGAAACCTAGATTTTAGTGGCAACAGATCCAGATCTTGTCTTGAACCTTATAAAAAGTATGCTTCTTTTTTTTTTTTTTTAAAGGAGAACTGATGACACACAACTGTCAAGAGCTCAGCTGCTATCAAAAAGGTTGGTGGTTCAAACCTATCCAGTAGCTCTGAAGGAAAAAAGACCTGGCAATCTGCTTCCATAATGACTACAGCCAAGGAAACCCTACAAGGCAGTTTTACTCTGTCACATGGGGTCACTATGACTCTAAAATTGACTCAGTGGTAGCTAGCAACAACAATTTAAAAATAAATTAAAATTATAAATGCAAATTGACCCTAAATGTGAACATTTAGTTAGAAAAAGTAATAAAACACTTTAAAATTATAAACGTACTGCTAAAGTCACAAACAGCAACAAAAGAATAAATGTGTTTCTATCCCAGGTTTTACAAGATATATCAATATGTAACTACATTGCTAAGTTCCCACCCACAACCCTTAAAGAGGCTCAAACTCAAGCTTTATTAACTTCAAATTATCTCTGCCTCTCAATACACGAATAAGAAAATCTCACAAGATTTCTCAAATCAAAACGGAAGTACACTAAAGAAAACTGTGACGTCGTCGTGCAGACGAAATTAAGACTATTAGCTCATTATTAACAACTTCATGGTTTTATTATAAATGTATGTGCTGCAAACATTGCTGAATTGATTTAAAGTGTAATCTATGTTATATCAGACTATAATGTTTCAGAAATATCCTCCAATCATGGGAAGTGGGATCTTCTACAGTTTATTTTAGGTAAAATCAGATGTAGCAATTACTTTTCCATCCTCTAGTAGGAAGAAAACGTGTCCACTCCGTCTACAAGTTTAAGGTAATACTACATGAATGCTGAAACTAATGCCTCTGTTTCTTCCCAGAAGAGAGAACTGGATTAAATGGGCCCACAGAATCTAACAGAACTGACTGAATTCATTCTAGTGGGAGTCACAAGGCACCCTGAGCTGCAGCATCCCCTATTTGTAGCCTTCCTTGCCATCTACATGATCACAGTGGTTGGAAACATGGGCCTGATTGTCTTGACCAAGGCAGACTCCCACCTACAGACACCTATGTATTTTTTTATCAGACACCTGGCCTTCGTCGATCTTGGTAATTCTACTGTTATTTATCCCAAGATGCTAGTAGATTTTGTTGTGGATCAAAATACCATATCCTATTATGTGTGTGCCACACAAATGGCTTTTTACATTCTGTTCATTATCTGTGAGCTCTTCATCCTGTCAGCCGTGGCCTATGACCGCTATGTGGCCATCTGTAACCCTCTGCTCTACAATGTTATCATGTCCCAGAAACTTTGCTATGCACTCGTGGGCATTCCATATCTCTACAGCACCTTTCTGTCCCTGATGGTCACCAGTAAGATTTTTATATCAACCTTCTGTGGCTCTAACATCATCAGTCATTTCTACTGTGATAATACTGCCTTGATACCTTTGCTCTGCTCAAATGCACGAGAAATAGAATTGTTGATCATAATATTTTCAGCACTTAATTTAATTTCCTCTCTTCTGGTAGTCCTGGTCTCCTACATGCTGATTCTGACAGCTATAATTCAAATGAATTCTGCTGAGGGTAGGAAAAAAGCTTTCTCCACATGTGGTTTTCATCTGACAGTTGTGGTTGTGTTCTATGGAACTCTGTTATTTATGTATCTTCAGCCTAAATCTGCTCGTTCCTCTGATACTGACAAAATGGCATCCGTGTTTTACACTTTAGTCATCCCCGTGATAAACCCCTTCATTTACAGTTTAAGGAACAAAGAAGTAAAACATGCCTTTAACAGGGTGTTCAAGAGGCCATGCAAACTTTCTATTTGATACTCAATAGATAATAAAAAAAAAATAGTTTCAATAAATTTTTGAAAATGGCAAATGCCACACAAAAATATTTCTAGTATACACAACTACATTCTCTTTGGTTCCAGAGCAAAGACATAGTATAAAGCACATACAAATGGATTGCTTTCCTTATATCTACCCAAATATATTTTAATCATCGCATTTTTGATCTCAAATTAAATGTTATACCATTCCTGTGTTTCCTTGTTTCTCTTTCAATGTCTCCTTATGTGATTTTGTTGAAAAGCAGACTTTACGCAATGGAATACCTATTACACTCTACAGCAGTAAATTATGTGTGTATATTTGTAAGCGTTTTTGTAAAGATGGTAGGGGTTTCTTGAATCTTATTTTCATCGCATTTTCTGATCCTGAAACAACAGTATAAGCAAAATTGGAGACCAAGAGTTGTTTATGTGTCCCTGTTGATACAATGAATAATTTATGGGCATTGTTTCCTTTCTACTGTGATTATCATTTCTTATTTACACTGTACTCAAATATGTGTAAAGTAAGCTAGAAAATTTTGCTTGGTTATCATTTAATTTGATATCCTTTCTCCTGAGCTAACTAGTGTCTTGTATGGTGATTCTGATTTTGGCTATATTGCAGATGCAGAAACTATCTAGTCAAGAAAAATATTAAAAAAGAATAATAAAAAGGGAATACACTTGGAGAATAGGAGGAAGGGTGAACAAAGATATTATGCATGCCTGATGGGAAGAACTAAAGTATTTATTAAAGGCGATGATTGATGCAGAATCTGATGATAAAAAAGCACTGTAAGAACCAAGAGAACATGTTGATGCATTTTCTGATTCATATTCTCAATACATTGGAGAACATTTACGTGTAAAAAAGGAAGGAAAACACATCAATAGAGCATGTTACCTTAAAGTGAAACAGTTTTATTGCCTAACACCCACATATGTTATTAATGGCAAAATGTGGATTTATGATCATTCATTTATAGAAGATGTATAAAATAATGTTGAGCTCATGTCTACTGAATAAATAGATATTCTACTGAAGTAGTAAATGCTTTTTATGATTATTCACTAAATAATTTTTTGGGACAAATACATAATTTCAAATTCTTCCTTCCAAACAAACAAAATTTGATCCATTTTCCACACTTTGTTCATTTTAGCCAAATATGAGAATAATTACAAAATGATTATCAATCAAGCGCCATAATTTACTGAAAACAAAGACAGAATAGTGTTTACTCTGTGTTCTTTCTTGGCATCAGAGAATTCTAAGAGAAACTTGTAATCTGCTAGATAAAACGGCTGGTAAAATGAATGTAAACAAATTTTAGCATCCTGCTGATAGTCATCACCTGCTGTGGGTTTTGACCTAATCTCCACTAGCACTTGTGCCATAATCCAGAGAAATATAAACTTCAATACATCTAAAGTGCATTTTTCCTTCATTTGCTTGAATATTTAATAATATCTGCCAGAGCTAGAAAACATACACAATACCCAGTACTGAATTGAAACTGAAACTTCATTTGAAATGCAAACTAATTACATATTCTGGAAATAATAGAAACTGTTTAAGAATTTCTAAACATCAAGTTATGTCAGGAAAAAAACAAAACAAAAAACTTTGCCTTCAAGTCGATTCCAACTCATAGCGACCGTATAGGAGAGTAGGACTGCCCCAAAGGGTTTCCAAGGAGCAGCTGGTTGATTCAAAATTCAAACTGCCGTCATTCCGGTTAGCAGCGAAGCTCTTAATCACTGTGCCACCAGGGCTCCCCGTCAGAAAAGCTACTGTAATTAAACAGGTAATCAGAAAATTAAGTATGAAATCATAACATCACGGTTATTAGTAAGATTACAGATTTAGGGATAGATTTAATTTGGGATATTATTTAATATAATAATATTTCTCTACATGTAGCTTATATACTCTATATGATTATATGTGCATATATAATCATATATATGATTTAAGGCTACATTGCATTGACGAAAAAGAGATACTATGACCTCAAAATAAACACATTTCATAAAAAATAAATACAGGTAGTCCCCAACTTATGATGTATTTTAGTTAAGACAGACTGCATTTAAGACCATCCATTTCTGAATGTACATTTTATTAATAGTAATATATACTACATAAATGCTGCAGGGTATAATTTATAGATGATTTTTTTTTTATAATTCTCAGATATTCATTCACAGATATTCAATTTTATGATTTACTGTTCAAAACACTGCCACATAGATTTAATTTTCTAAATTAAATCTGGGGCTTCAGTTTGAAAACTAGACACTGATACCTTTGCTAAAGTTGCTAGGCAGATTCTGGAAGCAGTGAGATGTTACAGCAAAATGTATGAAGAAAAAAAGAAATGCACCATACAAACAACTAAAATTTTCTGACCAGAAATGCCATCCACAGTCCCAGGGACAATCCAGGTGAACCAGAACTTCCACGTGTAGAGTTACCACTGCAAATGACAAAATGCGAACATTGACAAGTTTTCTCCATTGCAGAGTAAACTATTATGATTTGTGTATTTTTTTTATAGGTATGTATGTATTGGAGCCTTGGTTGCATAGTGGTTAAGAGCTTGGTTGCTAACCAAAAGGTCAGCATTTTCAATTCACCAGCCGCTCCTTGGAAGCCCTATGAGCCAGTTCTACTCTGTCATATAGGGTTGCTGTGAGTCGGAATGAACTTGGTGACCAAGGGTTCGGTTATTTTTTTTTTTTTAATGTATTAGGAGACCTGGTGGTTTAATGGTTATAGCACTCAACTGCTAACAAAAAATTGCCCGTTTGAACCCATCAGCCTCTCCATGGAAGAAAGATGCAGCAGTCTGCTTCCATAAAGATTTACAGCCTTAGAAACACTTTGGAGCAGTTCTACCTTGTCCTATAGTGTCACTATGAGTTGAAATCGACTTGACAGCAATAGGTTTGGTTGGGTGTTTTGGTTCACTCAATATAAAACTCAAAAAACCAAACCCATTGCCATCAAATCAATTCTGACTCATATGGACCCTATAGGACAGAGTAGAACTGGCCTCTAGGGTTTTCAAGGAACTGATGGTCATTTGAACTGCCAACATTTTGATTAGCAGATGAGCTCTTAACCACTAAGCCACTAGAGCTCCATTCATTATAAGCATTTATTCATTAAGCCAAACTTCAAGAATCAATACCCCATTAAATTTATATTTTACTATATTATTTAGGAAGTAAATGCTGGTGGCACAGTGGTTAAGAGCTTGGCTGTTGACCAAAAGTTTAGCTGTTCAACTCCACCAGCTATTCCTTGGGAACCCTAAGGGGCAGTTCTATTCTGTGCTATAGGGTCACTATGAGTTGGAATTGACTCAATGGCAACAGGTTTGGTTTGGTTTGGGTTATTTCAGAAATAACACAATTCTTAAAATCCTAGCACTCAGAAGAAAGGAATAAATTGAAGAATGTGATAAAGCATTAATAGGCAAAATACATACTAAAGGAAACCCTAGTGGCATAGTGGTTAACAGCTATGGCTGCTAACCAAAAGGAAGGCAGTTTGAATCCACCAGGCACTCCTTGGAAACCCTATGGGGCAGTTCTACTCTGTCTTATAGGGTCGCTATGAGTCGGAATCGACTTGAAGGCAACGTGTTTGGTTTTGGTATTTTTATACATATTAAATAGTTGATATATGCATTTATCAACTATTTAATATGTATACTGGGTGGATGGAGTAAAGCTTTCAGGACCTTCCTTTGCTGATGTGGCACGACTTAAAATGAGAAGAAACAACTGCAAACATCCATTAATAATCGGAACCTGGAATGTATAAACTATGAATCTAGGAAAATTGGAAATCGTCAGAAATGAAATGGAACACATAAACATCAATATCCTAGGCATTAGTGAGCTGAAATGGACTGGTATTGGCCATTTTGAATTGGGTAATCATATAGCCTACTATGCTGGGAATGACAACTTGAAGAGGAATGGTGTTGCATTCATCATCAAAAAGAACATTTCAAGATCTATCCTGAAGTACAACACTGTCAGTGATAGGATAATATCCATACAGCTACAAGGAAAACCAGTTAATACGGCTAATATTCAAATTTATGCACCATCATTAGGGCCAAATATGAATAGAAGATTTTTATCAGCTGCTGCAGCCTGAAATTGATTGAACATGCAATCAAGATGCATTGATAATTACTGGCCATTGGAACGCAAAAGTTGGAAACAAAGAAGAAGGATCGGTACTTGGAAAATATGTCCTTGGTCATAGAAACAATGCCAGCGAGTGAATGATAGAATTTTGCAAGACGAACGACTTCTTTATTACAAATACCTTCTTTCACCAACATGAACGGCAACTATATGCATGGAACTCATCAGAAGGAAAACATAGAAATCAAATTGACTACATCTGTGGAAAGAGACGATGGAAAAGCTCAATATCATCAGTCAGAACAAGGCCAGGGGCCGACTGTGGAATAGACCATAGGTTGCTCATAAGGACGTTCAAGCTGAAACTGAAGAAAATCAGAACAAGTCCACGAGAACCAAAATATGACCTTGAGTATATCCCACCTGAATTTAGAGACCATCTGAAGAGTAGATTTAATGCATTGAACACTAGTGATTGAAGTCCAGATGAGTTGTGGGAGGACATCAAGGAGATCATACATGAAGAAAGCAAGAGGTCATTGAAACGAAAGGAAAGAAAAAAAAAAAAAAGACCAAGATGAATGTCAGAGGAGACTCTAAAACTTGCAAAAGGATGAAATGATGAAGTAAAAGAAATGATCAGAAGATTACAGAGGGTGGTTCGAGAAGACAAAGTAAAGTATTATAATGGCATGTGCAAAGAGCTGGAGATGGAAAACCAAAAGGGAAGAACACCCTTGGCATTTCTCAAGCTGAAAGAACTGAAGAAAAATTCAAGCCTCGAGTTGCAATAGTGAAGGATTCCATGGGGAATATATTAAACGACACAGGAAGAATCAAAAGAAGATGGAAGGAATACACAGAGTCATTACACCAAAAAGAATTTCTGGATGTTCAACCATTTCAAGAGGTAGCATATGATCAGGAATCAATGGCACTGAAGGAAGAAGTCCAAGCTGCACTGAAGGCATTGGCAAAACACAAGGCTCCAGGAATTGATGGAATATCAATTGAGATGTTTCAACAAACAGATGCAGCACTGGAGGTGTTCACTCATCTATGCCAAGAAATATGGAAGACAGCTTCCTGGCCAACGGACTGGGAGAGATCCGTATTTATGCCTATTCCCAAGAAAGGTGATCCAACCAAATGTGGAAATTATAGGACGATATCATTAATATCACACACAAGCAAAATTTTGCTGAAGATCATTCAGAAACGGCTGCAGCAGTATATCGACAGGGAACCATCAGAAATTCAGGCTGGTTTCAGAAGAGGACGTGGAACCAGGAATATCATTGCCGATGTCAGATGGATCCCGGCTGAAAGCAGAGAATACCAGAAGGATGTTTACCTGTGTTTTAGTGACTTTGCAAAGGCATTTGACTGTGTGGATCATAAGAAATTATGGGTAACATTGCATAGAGTGGGAATTCCAGAATACTTAACTGTGCTTATGAGGAACCTCTACATAGAATAAGAGGCAGATGTTCAGACAGAACAATGGGATACTGACTGGTTTAAAGTCAGGAAAGGTGTGAGTCAGGGTTGAATTCTTTCACCATACCTGTTCAATCTGTATACTGAACAAATAATACGAGAAGCTGGACTATATGAAGAAGAACAGGACATCAAGATTGGAGCAAGGCTCGTTAACAACCTGCATTATGCAGGTGACACAACCTTGCTTGCTGAAGGTGAAGAGGACTTGAAGCACTTACTAATGAAGATCAAAGACCACAGCCTTCAGTATGGATTACACCTCAACATAAAGAAAACAAAAATCCTCAGAACTGGGCCAATGAGTAACATCATGATAAACGGAGAAAAGATTGACGTTATCCAGGATTTCATTTTATTTGGATCCACAATCAGCACCCATGGAAGCAGCAGCCAAGAAACCAAGAGACGCATTGCATTGGGTAAATCTGCTGCAAAGGACCTCTTTAAAGTGTTGAAGAGCAAAGATGTCACCTTGAAGACTAAAGTGCGCCTGACCCAAGCCATGGTATTTTCAGTTGCATCATATGCATGTGAAAGCTGAACAATGAATAAGGAAGACTGAAGGAAAATTGACACCTTTGAATTGTGGTGTTGGTGAAGAATATTGAACGTACCAACCTAAAAACCTAGTGCCGCTGAGTTCATTGAACATACCGTGGACTGCCAAAAGAACGAATAAATCTGTCTTGGAAGAAGAACAACCAGAATGCTCCTTAGATGCAAGGATGGCGAAACTGGGTGTTACATACTTTGGACATGTTGTCAGGAGGGATCAGCCCCTGGAGAAGGACATCGTGCTTATCAAAGTAGAAGATCAGGGGAAAAGAGGAAAACACGCAATGAGGTGGATTGATACAGTGGCTGCAACAATGAGCTCAAGCATAACGATGCTTGTAAGGATGGCTCAGGACCGAGAAGTGTTTCGTTCTGTTGTGCATAGGGTTTCTATGAGTCAGAACTGGCTCGATGACACCTAAAAACAACAACAATGACAACATATGCACTTACAATATTTTTTTATTGAGGCAAAACTGAAAAAACATAAAATTAATCATTTAAAAGTGTGTATTCAGTGGCTTTCAGTCTATTCACAATGCTGTGCACCCATCACTTTATCTAGCTCCAAAATATTTCCACCACCCCTAGACACGACTCTATATGGATTAAGAAATGTCTCCTCAACCTCTCTAACCCCACTCAGCCCCTGACAACCACTAATCTGCTTCCTATGGGTTTTCCTATTCTGGTTAGTTAATATAAGTGAAAACATTGAATATGTGACCTATTGTTGCTGGTTTCTCTCACATGGCATGAGTTTCCCAGGTTGAACCACAGCATAGCAAGTATCAGTGCTTCATTTTTTTACGACTGAATAATATTTCATTGCAGACCTTTTGGTTAGTAGTCGTGTTCTTAACTACTGTACCAACAGGATTCCATTTTGTTGCACGGATATGCCATTTCTTTTTTAATCTATTTACCTGTTGATGGTCATTTGGGTTGTTTTTACTTGTTTTGCTCTTGCGACTACTGCTGCTATGAACATTTGTGCACAAGTGTTTGTTTGAATACCTGTTCTCAATTCTTTTAGGCATATACCTAACAGAGGATTTGCTGTGTTAAAAGGTAATTCTGTATTTATCTTATTGTGGAACTATCAAATGGTTTTCCATGGTGGCTGCAAAGTTTACAATCTCACCAACAGTGTATGAGGCTTCCAGTTTCTCCCAACTCTCTTAAACACTTTATTTTTAATTATTGCATTCATTCTCATTGGTGTGAAATGGTATCTCATTGTGATATTTACTTGAGTTTCTATAATGGTGGCATAGTGGTTAAGTTCTAAGGCTGCTAACCAAAGGGTCGGCAGTTCGAATCCACCAGGCACTCCTTGGAAACTCTATGGGGCAGTTTTACTCTGTCCTATAGGGTCGCTATGAGTCGGAATCAACTTGACGGCACTGGGTTCTGGGTTTATAATGTCTAAAGGAAACCCTGGTGCATAGTGGTTAAGTGCTACGGCTGCTCACCAACGGGTCAGCAGTTCAAATGCACCAGGCGCTCCTTGGAAACTCTATGGGGCAGTTCTACTCTGTTCTATAGGGTCGCTATGAGTCAGAATCGACTCGAAGCTACTGGGTTTGTTATTTTGGGTTTTTTTTTTTTATAATGTCTAATGAACACCTTTTCATGTTCTTATTGACCATAATGTATACTTTCTTTGGAAATTTTTTTTTTATGTTCTTGCTAATTTTTTAATTGGGTCTTTTTGTGGTTAAGTGGTGTTTTTTATATAATCTGAATTAAAAAAAAAATTGCCATTGAGTTGATTCTGACTCATAGTGACTGTATAGGACAGAGTAGAACTGCCCCATAGAGTTTCCAGGGACAGCCTGGTGAATTTGAACTGCTGACCTTTTGGTTAGCAGCCAAGCGCTTAACCACTATACCACCAGGGTTTTCAGTGACCCTGTTTTTTTTATTATGAACCCTAATTAGATGTATGATTTGCAAATATATTTTCCAATGTCTTTTCACTTTTTTTGTATTAGAAAAACTTTATTTTTTATTTTTTTATTTTGGTTTGGTTTCTATAGTTTTGGAATATGTTTTGAAATTGCAAATTCTCCAAACTTGCTCTCCTTTCTCTAGATTGTTAGAGTTATCTGAGCCTATTTCCATCATGTATGGATTTTAGGATCATCTTTTTTCTTTTTTTTTAAAAAAAGAAACTATTGACATTTTACTAGGGACTGCATTAAATATAGAGAAATTTTACATTTGGAGAGTATCATCAACACTTTGTAGTTTTCAGTGTATAAGTCCTGCAAATTTTTTGTTAAATTTATCAACATTTATTTTATCTTCATTGATAATATTTTTAATATATTGTGCCCTTGATTGTGTTTTCATATTGTACAGCACTAGTATGTAGAAATGCAACTGATTTATGAGTGTTAATATTACATACTACAACTTTGCTGAATACTTTTTGTAAGCGCAACACTTTTTTCTAGATTCTTTAAGATTTTTCTATTTATTAGACCACACCATCTACAAAAAGAGATCATTTTATTTTCCCTCTCCAATTTGATTCCTTTAATCTTTTTCTTGCCTAATATACAATAGAAACGGCAGAATTTGTACTGTTGTCTTGTTCCTGAACTTGGGAGAAAACTTACCATCAGCTTTATAACCTTCACATCCCTTTCTGTGGTTCCTAATATTTAATAAAAACAATTTTAGTTTCTCATTATATAATATGTAGTTACTAAGTACCTTAACAGAATTGGTTGTAGTTCCAGGCACCATCAACTGTCAGTTTGTCATACTGCAGTGGCTTGCATGTTACTGCGATACTAGAAGCTACGCCACTGGTATTTCAAATACCAGCAAGGTCACCCATGGTGGACAGGTTTCATCAGTGCTTCCATTCTAAGGTAGACTAGAAAAAGAACCTACCTACCTACTTCTGAAAAAACGGGCTAGTGAACGCCTTATGGATAGCACATACTTTGGACACGTTTCCAGATGGGGCCAGTGCCCAGAGGACATCATGCTTGGTAAAGTAGAGGGTCAGCAAAAACGAGGAAGACCCTCAATGAAATGGATTGACACGGTGGCTGGAACAATGGGCTCAAACGTAGCACTAATTGTGAGGTTGGTGCAAGACTGGGAACTGTTTCATTCTGTTGTACATAGGGTCACTATGAGTAAGACCCAACTCGACGGTATTTAACAACAACAACAATTCCAGGCAAAATAGTTGACGATAAGTCATAGTCATGAATATAAACAAACAGAACAATAAACTAACCTACAAAGTTTGACAAACTTAATTATTTCCTCTGAAAGGAAAAGTTTAGAAAGATGGGGTAGCTAAATATACATTTAATAGTAATCTCTAATGAGCTCTATAACTTATTAAACATTGTTATTGCTGGATTGGGAAAGACTCATTAACAACCTGCTATATGCAGATGATACAACCATGCTTGCTGAAAGTGAAGTGGACATAAAGCACTTACTGAGGAAGATCAAAGACTATAGCCTTCAGTGTGGGTTATACCTCAACATAAAAAAGACAAAAATCCTCACAACTGGACCAATGAGCAACATCATGAAAAATGGAGAAAATATTGATGTTGTTAAGAATTTCATTTTACTTGGCTACATAATCAACAATCATGGAAACAGCAGTTAAGAAATCAAACAACTTATTGCATTCAACATATCTGCTGCAAAACACTACATCAAATTTTTAGAAAGTGAATGTGTCAATTTGAGGACTAAGGTGCACCTTACCCAAGGCATGCTATATTTAATCATCTCATATGCATGAGTAAGCTAGACAATGGATATAGAAGAGCAGAGAATAATTGATACCTTTGAATTACAGTATTGGGGAAGAATATTGAATATAACATGGACTGCCAGAATAATAAACAAAACTGTCTTGGAAGAAGCACAGCCAGAAAAAGAACGTAAGAATGGTGAGATTTCATCTCATATTCTTTGAACATGTTATCAGGAGGGACTTATCCTTGGAGAAGGACATCATGCTTGGTCAGCAAAAGAGAGAGAGACCTTCACTGAGTTGGACTGACACAGTGGCTGCAACAACGGGCTCAAGCACTGCAACTATTGTGAGGATAGCCCAGGATGGGGAGTGTTTCGTTTTGTGGTACCTAGGGTCTCTGTGAGTTGTTACCAATTTGAATGCACCTAACAACAACAGTGATGTTATTACTATATTACAATTATATGGTTTTATTATAAATGTATGTGCTCCAAACGTTGCTGAATCTATGTCATACCAGTGTATAATAAGTTTCATGTGTGTCCTCCAATTTTGGGAAGTAGGATCTTCTATAATCTAGTTTAAAATCACACAGGGGAATTATTTTTTCTATACTAAGAAAGAGTCTCCATTCTGTCTACAAGCAATATAATTTGTTTAGATAATGCCTTATGAAAACTAATATCAATACCTCTGTTTCTTCCTGGAAGAGATTTCTAGACTAAATGGGACAGCAGAATCTAACAATGCGACTACATTCATTATACTGACAGTCACAGAGCAAACTGAAATACAGTTCCCTCTTTTTGGCAGCTTCCTCGTCTTCTACATGATCACACTGTTGGGCAACCTAGGCATGATCATCTTGACCTAGGTGGTCTCCCACCTACACACATCTATGTATTTTTTTTTTATCAGAAACTTGGCCTTGATTGATCTTGACAACTCTACTGTTGTTTATCCCAAGATGTTAGTTAATTTAATTTTGAATCAAAATACCATTTCCTATTATGCATGTGCCAGACAAATAGTTTTCTTCCTCTTGTACATTATTTGTGTATTTTATGTCCTGGCAACCACTGCCTATGACCACTATGTGACCACCTGTAACCCAATGCTCTACAATACTATCTTGTCCCAGAGACTTTGTCATGTGCTTGTTGGTATTCCACACCTCTTCAGTACCTTTTAGTCTCTGATTCTCAACAGTAAGGTATTTACATTGACCTTCTGTGATACTTACGTCGTTGTTCGTTTCTATTGTGATGATGTTCCCTTGATACCTTTTCTCTACTTGAATGCATGAGAAATTGAATTATTGATCGTAATGTGTTCAGCATTTAATGTGATTTCAACCCTCGTGGAATCGACTCGACAGCAGTGGGTTAGTGGGTTGGTGGGAGTGTTTGCTGACTTATGCCGATTCTGATAGCCATATTTCAAATGCATTCTGCTGAGGGCAGGAAAAAAGCTTTCTCCACATGTGGTTCTCATCTGAAAGTGATGGTTTTGTTCTATAGGTCTATACTATTATGTACCTGCAGCCTGAATCTGCTCATTCTTATCATAACAAAAAAAATAACTTCTGTGTTTTACACTTTATCCATTCTTATGTTTAACCCCTTCATATACAGCTTAAGGAACAAAGAGGTAAAAAGTTCTTCCCAATCATCTTTAAGAATCAATGCAAAATTTGTATTTCACACTCAATATGCAATATTTTCTAATAACCTATGAAAAATGCAAATGTCACTTGATAATATTTTAGCAGAAGTAACTGCATTCTCACATTGGATATTTTAAATTAAATGTCTTTTCCTTCCCAAGATTTTTTATAGATGATAACTTATAGAGAACATTATGGTGAAAAACTATTGTCAGAGCCAGAAGAACTTTTACACATTTTCTAGTTCATACTTCCAATGAATTTAGATAATTTTATATTAGTAAATATGAAAAGCATCATATAAACAGGACAAATAAGTAAGTCTAGGATGATTTTTTTTTTTTACTGAATACTATATGCCATACAAAAAGCATTATGTTAAAAATGGTAACATTCTGAATTTATACACATTCTTATGAAGTAATATACACTTCTGCCATTATTTTATCTTGTTGTTTCTGTTAGATGCTATTGAGATGCCTCCAGCTCACAACGATCTTCTGTACAACAAAATAATACGTCCCCCGATCTTGCACACCTTCATGATTGTTGGTACTTTTGAGTCCATTGTTGCATCGTAGTCACTATAAATTTTTAGGCTTAGTTACCATAAATCTTTGGGGACAAATATTTGTTTTATTTGAAGTTTTTGTTCCTTTCAAACAAACAAATATCTTCCTATAGTTGTATTGTTGTTTTTGTTAGTCACCATCGAGTTGGTTCCGACTCGCAGCGACCACATGTACCACGGAAGGAAACACTGCTGGTCCTGCACCATCCTTACAATCGTTGACCCCATTGTTGCAGCCACTGTGTCAATCTCTCTTGTTGAGGGTCTTCTCTTTTCCACTGACCCTGTACTTTATCAAGCATGATGTCCTTCTCCAGGGACTGATCCCTCCTGGCAACATGTCCAAAGTATGTAAGATGCAGTCTCACCATCCTTGCTACTAAGGAGCATTCTGGTTGTACTTCTTCCAAGGCAGATTTGTTCATTCTTTTGCCAGTCTATGGTATATTCAATGTACTTCACTAACACCACAATTCAAAGGCATCAATTCTTCGTCGGTCTTCATTATTTATTGTCCAGCATTCACATGCGTATGATGAGATTGAAAATACCATGCCTTGGGTCAGGCGCATCTTAGTCTTCAAGGTGACATTTTTGCTTTTCAACACTTTAAAAAGGTCCTTTGTGCAAATTTGCCCAATAGGGTCGTTATGAGTTGGAATTGACTGAACGACAATGAATTTGCTTTGGTTTCCTATAGTTAGTACTTTTTTAATCTTAGATACATAAGAATATAATTACAAGAGAAAATTCTCAAACAAGCTCCGATCTTTATACACACATGCACAAAATAAAAGTTTTTTACTTCCTATTTAGGCTTGGCATAGAATGAATTCTGAGAAAAACTTGTGAACTAATAAAAATGATGACTAGTAAAACAAGCACGTAGATAAATTTTACCATAATACTGGCAGTCTTTCTTACCCTGTTTGTTGACTTTGGCCTCGTCTCCACAGGAACTTGTGCCACTAATCTAGAGAAGTACAAAGTTTGATACATCCAAAGTGCATTTTCCTTCATTTCCTTGGGAATCAAACAATATTTAACACAGCTAGAAAATACACACAATACCCAATAATGAACTAAAACAGAGACATCATCATAAATATGGAAAGATAATACAGCTTTAATATAGATAGATATGTGGATAATACATCATAAATATAGAAAGATAATAGAAGTACAAATTAAAACAGTTTGAGCAATCAGAATGACAAGCTTGGGAAACTACTGTAGGAACACAGAGGTAAACAGAAATCTATTTACCTGTAACCTTATCACCAACTTTATTAATAAAATTACAGATTTACGGAGAGTTTTAATTTGCATTATTAAGGAGTATAGGGATACTACTCTACATGTGGTATACATATAATACATAGAGTTAGCACATAAATAATTAGAGGAATCCAAAATAAAATTTAGACAAATATGGTCTTTGGCATTTGAGACTGTATTAACAAACTAAAAAAATTAATCAAAAAGAAAAATATGAGCTCAAGGGAATTTAACTTTAGTTAGTACAATACTGTGACAAATTTCAGCTACTATGGTCTCCCCAAAGTCCAGTGTGTGTGCCCTGGGTTCAAAGAGCTCATTCTTCCTTGCTTGGAGTGCCCTGAAGTCCAGAAGTGCCTGAATTCCAGTAAGTGGCTCAGTCCAGGTTACCAGGAATGTCTTGGGGCTTACCTCCGTTGTTCTCTGTCTCTTAGGAATCAAGTTCCTATTCTACTTGAAGAATGTCTGAATACTTTTGTCTCCTACATTTTTTTTTTTTTTTGCAATTTTCTAGTTGTTTGTGGAAATAAGTCTGATCCTAAAAAACCAAGGCCAACCCAGTTTATCACTGAGTAAATTCTGACTCATAGCAACCCCATGTGTGTCAGAGTAGAGCTGTACTCCTCACAATTTTCAATGGCTGATTTTTCAGGAAAAGATCACAACACCTTTCTACTGAGATGTCTCTGCCAACCTATTTGTTAGTAACCCAGCATTTAACCATCTACATCACCCAGAGATTCCTAGTGACATAATGGAAGGGAATACAAACCTGAAAATTTTTATTAGAAATATGTATACCTTTTTCTAATTCCAGACAGAAATCTTAAACTTTTAAAAAGATAACAGATGTTCGGTGCATGATATAAGTCCTTCAATACAGTGGTTGATGACTAGTAAGGCTTAGGCTAAAAAACTGAAAGTACTCTGTGTGGGGAAAAGACAGGAATTTAATTAATTCTCAGAGTGGAAGAAAGAAGCCAGAGCTGTGGAGAGGCAATGCAATGACTCTCACTCTAGTCTCATAAATATCCAATAAATTTACACAATTCAAGAAATTATTTGATTAGCCATTCATTTTTATTGAAATAAAGAATGACCTGTGTTAAGTAGGTTGGCCAATTAAATATGTTAATTTGAAGAATGAAAATGCTCAATAAAGCCTTAGAACAGAAGTCAGAGTGTTTTTAAACTCACTTTATTAATTCCCTTTATCTATAGTCTCATTTTTTTTGTTCTTAGAATTAGTATGAATAAAGGGACGTTAGTGAAAATGGTGAAGTCCAAAGCTACAAAGGCATGTTCCTCCATAGAAACACTAAAAAAAAAAAAAAAAAAGCCCCAATAAAACTTGTCAGGACTCTAAAAAGTAATCCAAAGTTTATCAAAGCCAGATGAAGCTGAATCAAGAAAAAGACAGCTTAAACAGAGTAGGAGAGCTTTGTGGTGTTTTTACTTTGCCTTATTACTTCCTCCTCTTTGGTGCAGTGGTAGGTGGTCTTGAAGACATCAGCCTACCTTACAAGTGTGAGCACCTGGTTCCAGATGGAACAGGAAAGACCCTGTTCATAGGAACTGTATTTATCTGTTTGAACTTATCTGTGGATTTCTTAAGCAATGACATAAGTCCTTTGACTTTTTTCCCCCCTAACTGGAGACTCTCAGGCAAAAAACAGCTAAACTGGGACATTCCACAAAAAAATAAATAAGAAAGACAAATGAACAGACATTTGCTGCCTGGGATAAAGTATTACAGTCAAAGAAACAAAAGCACAGAAGAAAAAGCTGAGGAAACTATTATTTTCTTTCTCTTATCTTTTTTTTTTTCTTGAATTAATTTTACTGAAGGATGATATGCTCTTGGCATTATTTTAGACATTAGAGAAAAAGAATTGTCAAAAGTGTTGGGGCATCCATTTTTTAAAAGATTGAAGAAAATATAAGCCTCCCAACCAAAAAAAAGAAGCATGTTTATAAGAATCTCTACAGATGCTGCTCTAAAAATAAGACACATTTCAAAACTGATTGTTTAAATCAAGGAAAACAAATATATATTCACCATGGGGAAAAAAAAGAAGAATGCTAAAATTAAACTGATAAGGGAAAATCAGTTGTATGATTTCCTGAGGGTATTTGGCAATCTCTGTAACAGAATCTTGAGTTTTAACCGGGGCTTTTATGATTCCACTGTGGAAAGCAAGTGGAAGTTTGGAGAAAATATTTGCAATAATATTAATAGATTTTTGACAGCTGGCAGCCACAGAACCATCATCCGTGAGAGAAGGGAGGCATTTGCTGTTCCCACACGTCAGGGTTGGTGAGGGAGGTGGGCACAAGGAGAGTTTTTAATTTTGTTGAGATAAGGACACAAATCCAGAGTCTGGAAAGGTGAAGATGTTTGGAATATATGAAGCTGGGTAAAAAAAAGTAATGGACTAAGAAACGCAGGCAGTGAAGGTACAAAAAATATATCTTTGGCCAATTACAGACTTTGTATAAACCCTAAACAACACACACTAGCTGAGAATTTCTAAGGTCAGGGCATAAACAACTACCAGAAAAGTGAAAGAGCCAGGAGCATGTACAATGGAAGCCTAGTAGAGTTCACAACAAGTTAGGATATGTTAAAAACCTGCCATGCCACAGTGAGTAAAATCGTTGAACACAAGGCTCTCCGTAGAGACAGCAGAAATAAAAGAACGAAACTGGCCCTTACGAAAAGGCTCCACTAAACTCCACTCTAACAAAGCTCAAAATTAAACCTCAAAAGGATTAAGCTGATGTGCAAGTATTTAAACTGGTGGCCAAAACACAATGCTGGCTAAAGAAAGGCCAAAATGTCCATAGACTTATAGTGCCATGTTCACAGTGTACAGCATCCAAAGAAGTATTTCTTGGTAAGTTAAAAAGCAGGAAGATATTAACCATAACTCTGAGGAAAATCAGTCATCACTAGCGTATCCCGGAATTACCCACTTGATGAAATTAGCAGACAAGAATTTTAAATAATTATAAACATTTGCAAAGATTTAAAGGTAAGCTTAAGCATAAAAAAGAACAAAAAAAAATATAACAAAGAAGGAAATTGAGATTGTATAACTGAATATAACATCTGAAATGAAATTTTTACTGGATAGACTTGATGTCTTAAAGGGCCAGCATGGTTTCTGCTTGCCGCTTATAGTTAAAATTCAGGAAGAGAGAGATAGACTTAAAAGGAACTGTGCAAATGAAACCAGAACTTAAAGATTTGGAAAATTGTGTTGAACAGACTAAGGAAACTTGTCCTGGAAATCTTTCATCTAGGAAGCAGTTACACAATCTTTTGCTAAAGAGATTAGGCCTGTGACAGATGGTTCTAGTCAACAATCCTAGCATAAACCCCTTCAGCTTTGACTGAAAGGGACAGAGCCAAGACAGAAGGAATGAAAGTTGCCTGCCTCCTGGAATTCTACAGAAAGGAAGCAGACCAATGGAGCAACTTGGTTGCAAACATCTGTTGTCCTTCAAGAAAAAGAAGGCACATCTCTGTGAAGTTTGCCGATCAGCAGAACTCAAAGGGGGCTACATTTCCTTGCAAGGGTAGAAACACCCCCTCCTAGGTTTCAAAAGAGTGAAAAACTGCCTCCTGGACTACAAAGAGTCAGTTCTCTACCACGTCATTTCTGAAGTGTGGGGCTGCCATTCAGGTAGGCCAAGAGATGGGACTGCTGCCCAAAGCTGATGGTGCAGGCTACCATGTCCAAGGACAGGAGAATGGGGCTAATATAACATTATTTATCACTCATTCAGTGATGTAGACCTGGAGAGATCTGACTTGAATTCCAAATCCTCTAGTATTAATTGTGTGACTTCAACTTACATAGTTTAACTGAGCTTAGTGTACTCTGAATATGGGTATAGTAATTTTTATCTCATAATCTTGGGTTGTGCTCATTGTTTGTGCTTGACAACTAACCTAAAGTTGGTGGTTCGAACCCAGCCAGCTGCACTGCATAAGAAAAACCTTGCAAAACCTGCTCGAGTGAAGACTATAGCCAAGAAAATCCTATGGAGCACTTCTACTCTGTGACACGTGGGGTCACCATGAGTCAGAATTGACTCCACGGGAATAGGTTTTGTTTTGTTTAATATCTACCTTACATGAATGGGTTAAATAATGTATTTATCACAGTATTTACTAGACATTTTCTTTGAACAATAAAGTTAAAATAAATCTTATTTAGTGACAATAATGTCATTGCTTTCATCATGACTTTGCAAATGTTTCAGTTTTATTGAATTGAACTTACATCTTGTTGTTTTTTGCCATTGCAACTTTACTCGGTGACTGTGTTTATAAGTATCTTTACATCACCTAAGTCTCTGTGGCACTATTCAGATCACTTATGTTGCTTTGCTACTTTCCTTGAATTGCACCTCAACTTTTCTCACGCGGGAATATGTGAAGTGTCCTAGATAATTAGCAGGTGTGCCAAAGGCTTTTTTTTTTTTTTAAGCCTTCCAGATGTGTGGTAAATTATCAATGAATTACATACTTCCTCCTCAGGGAATATCACAAAGAGGGAGAAAAATCAAATTGTTCCTGCCAAAGAGGAGAAAAAAGTTAGGAGAAGATATTTGCTGCCTCAATAAAGGTGAGCAGGTAACAATTGCCTTTCATTTTGATTATCACCTGGATCCTGGTAATTGGCCATGACTCTTGGCTTCCGACTGTAGACAGTCTTATGATTACTGACAGCTAAGCCCTTTCAAGTTTACCACAAACAGTAATTATTTATTTTGTTAACCAGGGTTTCCTGGGCCCTTATGTTGTTTTCAGGGCATTCAATCCTATTAATCAAACGTGTACCTCGATTATGTATTATTTGTATGCTCTGCTATTGCCAAGTGGGCACTGCAAAGGAAGAGAGATTTTTTATATTTGAAAACTTCATTTATCATCTAAGAGAATCTATTAGTGTTAGAATTTCCAGAGAAAATACAGGACACGAAGTTGTATCTAAATCTCAGATTAAAAAAAATGATTATTTAGTATAAATGCATTCTGTGCAATATCTGATTAATGGCAATGGTTCTTTTCATAGAAATGTTTGTTTATATTTGAGTATATTTAGTATGAGTAGGAATCATGAAATATTTGATAAACTGGGCATCATTTTAAGAGTAGTATTTCCAAATCAAATACAAGGGGTTTTGTTGTTGCTTTCATCGTTGTGGAGGTGGCTGAAGTTTTTTGGTTGTTTTCCATAGTGGATTCCTTACAAATGGACTTGATTTTTCAAAAAGGGCATAGCAAACTGATTGAGTACACTGACAAACACATTGTGTATTTTGTCAAAGTTGCAGAACAATGGATAAGTCCTTGAACCCAAAATAAATCCTACCTGATATCACCAGGTCCGCATGCTTTTGTATGCTGTCTGCTCAAATGCTTACCAGCAAATGGAGGTATTTTGAATATATTCATTGAGATGTTAAAAACAGATGATTGGATATTCTTCTCCACACAAGAAGAATGGGGAGAGGGAGTAAAATAATTCAGAAACCTTCAGAAAGTGTGGTAACTGACAGTAAATAGGAGATAAACTCAATAAATCTAAAATAATTCTTAAGAGTATATTGAAGACTTCAAAGTGGTAGGATAGGTACTGAGTTCTGAATCACTTCACTCAAACCAGTGTATCTCATACTACGACAAAATCTTGTTACATGCCCTGTAATAAGCAAATTTCAGATAACAATTTCAAAAGAGATTAGGCTTGTCATTATTAAATAATGGTTGATGAGGGGCTTGGAAGGAAGATTTGGACTTAGTTGAGAAACAGCAATTTATTTTAGTAAGAAGGGAGATGGAGGTGGCTCCTCAATCTTTAGTGTTGTCCTCCACCCTATCTCCTGCATCAGGTTTGCAAAATCAACACCAAGAGGGAGCAATCCGTAGATTGATACCACTCTCCTGACCATTTTAGCCAGCCACAGGACCGAAAATCATCCTTAATAGACTCCTGCTGCAAAGTGCATTTGGACTGCAGCTGATCCAAATGGTAAATATGAAACTTCTGGGTGCCCTTAGAAGGTCTTATCTGGTAACTGCACAGGCTAAACCTGTATAGTCCATTAATTCTAATATTTCCATTCTGTATTTTACGTCACTAATGTTTTGAACTCCAACTGCTGTTGCAATTTAAATATTATGGTTGCAGTACAGTACTGTATTTTTTCACAATTAAGGTGCCCACACACATATAATGCATGATAGTAAGTAAAACAATTCTAGTATAGCATGCTCATGCATATACCGTGCATGTCTCATGACATTTCCACAAGTGAATTGTGGACTCATTCATCCATCCTCCCATATTACAGGTAAATCATATAGTTTTCATTTTCTTTAATCACCTGCTTGTGTGTATAAAAATACTCCAAAAATGTTACTTTTGATCATAGTTGTATAATAGAGTTGTAAAGCACAGACAAGAACTAATGGATTGAGTTTGGTAGTCCCACAGCAATCAGAAAATAAACAATGAAGCAGTGCGTCCCTATTAAGTTGATAATTATAGTGCATTAGTTCAGTTGAAGGCTTCAGTTGTAATATTGAAGGATTCTACAGACAAAATATTGAATGGTGCAGGAAGCATTAAGAGAAGATGGAGGGAATACATAGAGTCACTGTATCAAAAAGAATTGGTCGATGTTCAGCCATTTCCAGAGGTAGCATATGACCAAGAACAGATGGTATTGAAAGAAGAGGTTGAAGTTACACCGAAGGCATTGGCAGAAAACAAGGATCCAGGAATTGATGGAAAACCATCTGAGATATTTTAACAAATAGATGCAGTGCTGGAGGTGTTCACTCATCTACGCCAAGAAATTTGGAAGACAGCAACCTAGCCAACTGACTGGAAAAGATCCATATTTGTGCCCATTCCAAAGAAAGGTGATCTAACAGAATACAGAAATTATAAAACAGCATCTTTAATAATCACTTGTAAGTAAAATTTTGCTGAAGATAATTCAAAAGTGGTTTCTGCAGTGCATTGACTGGACACTGTCAGAAATTCAAGCCAGGTTCAGAAGAGGTTGGGGATGAGGGACATCATTGCTGATGCCAAATGGATCTTGGCTGAAAACAGAGTATCATAGATTGAATTGTGTGCCCCCAAAATATCTGTCCACTTGACTAGGTAACGATTCCCTCGTATGATTGTTTACCATTTTATCTTCCGATGTGATTTCCTTATGTGTTGTAAACCCTCTCACTATGATGTACAAGATGGATTAGTGGCAGTTATACTGATGAGATCTACAAGATTAGATAGTGTCTTAAGCCAATCTCTTTTGAGATATAAAAGAGAGCGAAGTGAGCAGAGAGACATGGAGACATCAAACCACCAAGACAGCATTGCTGGGAGCAGAGCTCATCATTTGGACCTGAGGTTCCTGTACTGAGGTGCTCCCAGACCAAGGGAAGACTGATGACGAGAACCTTCCTCCAGAGTTGACAGAGAGAAGAAAGCCTTTCCCTGGAGCTGACACCCTGAATTAGGACTTGTAACCTACTGGACTGTGAGAGAATAAACTTCTCTTTGTAAAGCCATCCACTTGTGGTATTTCTGTTATAGCAGCACTAGATGACTAAGAGAGAATACCAGAAAGATGCTTACCTGACTGTTATTGACTATGCAAGGCATTCAAGCGTGTACATCATAACAAATTATGGATAACATTGAGAAGAATGGGAATTACAGAGTACTAAATTGTGCTCATACTGAACCTGTACATACATGAAGAGGCAGTCATTCCAACACAAAAAGGGGATACTGTGTGGTTTAAATTCAGGAAAGAGGTATGCATCAGGGTTGTACCCTTTCACCATATTTATTCAAATGGTACACTGAACAAATAATCCGACAAGCTGGACTATATGAAGAAGAATGTGGCAGTAGGATAGGAAGAAGACTCATCAACAACTTGCGATGTGCAGATGACATTTTCTTGCAGAAAGTGAAGAGAACTTTAAACACTTACTGATGAAGATCAAAGACTATACTCTTGATTGGATTACACCTTGTCATGGATTGAATTATGTCCCACCAAAAATATGTGTATCAGTTGGGCTGGGCCATGATTCCCGATATTGTGTGATTTTCCTATATGTTGCAAATCCTGCCTCTATGATGTTAATAAGGAATGATAGGCAGCAGTTGTGTTAGTGAGGCAGGACTCAACCTATAGGATTGGATTGTGTCTTGAGGCACTCTCTTGAGATATAAAAGATAGAAGCAAGCAGAGAGACAGGGGGAACTCATACCACCAAAAGAGCAGTGCCAGGAGCAGGACACGTTCTTTGGACCTGGGATTCCTGCACAAAAAAGTGCCTAGTCTGGGAGAAGATTGATGAGAAGTCCTACAGAGAGAGAAAGCCTTCCCCTGAAGCTGACACCCTGAATTTGGACTTCTAGCCTACTTTACTGTGAGAAAATAAACAGCTTTGTTAAAACCATCCATTTGCGGTATTTCTGTTATAGTGGCACAGGATAACTAAGACACAACTCAACATAAAGAAGACAAAAACTTCATGACTTGACCAACACCATGATAGACGAAGAAAAGTTTGAAGTTGTCAAGGATTTCATTTTACTTGGATACACAATGAACATTCATGGAAGCAGCAGTCAAGAAATCAAATGACATATTGCAAGGGGCAAATCAGCTGCAAAAGACCTCTTTAAAGTGTTAAAAACAAAGATGTCACTTTGAGGACTAAAGTGCACTTGACCCACATCGTGGTATTTTTAATTTCCTCATATAAATGTGAAAGCTGGACAATGAACATAGAAGACCAGAGAAGAATTGATGCCTTTGAATTATGGTGTTGGCGAACAATGTTGAATATACCAAGGACTGCAAGAAGAACTAACTAATCTGTCTTGGAAGAAATATAGCCAGAATGCTCCTTAGAAATGATGGTGGTGAGACTATGCCTCTGGAACTTTGGACATATTATCATGAATGAGCAGTCCCTGGAGAAGGACATTATGCTTGGTAAAGTAGAAGGTCAGAGAAAGAGAGGAAGACCCTCAAGGAGATAGACTGATCCAAAGGCTGCAATGATGGGCTTAAGCATAGCAATGATTTTGTGGATGGTGTCAGAATGGGTAGTATTTCGTTCTGTTGTACATGGTGTCTCTATGAGTCGTGGTATTTTCATAAGTGCCGCTATGCCATTTTTTTTTCCTGTTGTAAAAAAAAAGAAAAGTCAGCCTTGCTGGGGGAGGGCATGGCTGGCAAACAAATGTAGAAGGCTCTAGTTATTTGTATTGATATACAGGAACCTTAATTTACTGATTTTCCTTGTTAAACAGTGTGAAATGTAGGGAGCTTAACTTCTCACTGAAGTATTTGAAAATCACAGTAGTATACTTTTTAATTTCTCCATTATACAGTTCTAGAAATAAATTGACAATTTCAATATATGGTTCAATAAATGCATACATATTTTTAAATGCAATATATTTTGTATCTTCATTGCAATGTTATATTAAAGGAAATAAAGCACACAGACTTAAATACTCAAAATCTTTGAATATTGATATAAATCATGGAGTTTAGTGGGAATGGTTCCAAATATTGTGTTTTGAAATAATAAAATTATGAGTTTTTCTTTAAAAAAGGAAATGAAATAAAATTATGAATACATACAGAATCATACACGTGAATAATTAGAAAAGGAAAAAGATGTTTCAGTTATGATAAACTGATAAAAGTCACAAATAATACAAAATGCCTAAATAAAAATATTTGTTAATAATACCCACACATCCAAAGATATGGGGTGATAAAAGTGTTCTTGGAAGCCACTCCAACACCAGGACAAATAGCATTATTTAATGATACATGCTTTTGACTTTATCATACAAATGCACCCACTAAATATCAAATAAATTCTTATAATTTCAATTTTCCCTTAGTCAAAGTCCAGAAATGCCTGCAAACACTCTAATGCAGCCTTATGTTATGTGAGGTGCAGTAGAACTGAAGACAGAATGGAAAGATATTGAGTGGACTTAATTGACCATGGTTAAAATATCTTAATTTCCCAATGTTTACAAAGATATATCACTATGTCACTGGATTGCTCAGGCCCCCCTCAGGACCTTTGACAAAGCCAGTGCAAATGAGAAACCCTGAAACTTATTCTTCACTGACTTCACATTAGCTCTGCCTGTCTCTTTAAAAACATTAATTTTCCACAAGATTTTTTAAATAAAATTGGAAATGTACTAAGGAAGCCAGTGATGTCATTGTAAAGATTAAATAAAGTCTGGTGTCTCTATATTAACAACTATATAGTTTTATTATAAATATATATGCTCCAAACATTGCTGAACTTACATTATACCATTGTATAATGGATTTCATATGGATCCTCCAATATTGGAAGTGATATCTTCTATAGTTTATTTTAGCTTAAAATCAAATATGGGACTTACCATCTTCTGATACGAATAATAAGTCTTCACTGTTTCTACAAATATTATCATTTGTTTAGATAATACTACATGAAACCTAATACCAACCCCTTTGTTTCTTTTCAGGAGAGAGAACTGAACTAAATGGGCCAACAGAATCTAACGGTGCAGACTGAATTCATTCTCATGGGAGTAACAAAGAGGCATGAACTACATCTCCCCCTTTTTGGTGTCTTCCTCATCATCTACATGATCACAGTTGTGGGCAACCTAGGCATGATCATCTTGACCAAGGTGGACTCCCACCTACACACACCTATGTATTTTTTTATCAGACACCTGGCTTTCATTGATCTTGGTAATTCTACTGTTATTTACCCCAAAATGCTAGTAAATTTTGTTTGGGATCAAAATACCGTTTCCTATTATGAATGTGCCATACAGATGGCTTTCTACATTTTATTCATTATCACTGAACTCTACATCCTGGCGGCCATGGGCTATGACCGCTATGTGGCCATCTGTAACCCTCTGCTCTACAATGTTATCATGTCCCAGAAACTTTGCCATGTGCTCATAGCCATTCCATACCTCTTCTGCGCATTTCAGTCTCTGTTGCTCACCAGTAAGACTTTTACGTCAACTTTCTGTGGTTCTAGTGTTGTCAGTGATTTCTTCTGTGATTATGTACCCTTAATACCTTTGCTCTGCTCAAATGCATGGCAAATAGAATTGATGATCATAGTGTTTGCATCATTTAATTTGATGTCTTCCCTCCTGGTAGTCCTGGTGTCCTATATGTTGATTCTGATAACCATATTTCGAATGCATTCTGCTGAGGGCAGAAAAAAAGCTTTCTCCACGTGTGGTTCTCATCTGACAGTGGTGGTTGTGTTCTATGGGTCTCTACTATTTATGTATGTGCAGCCTGAATCCTTTTAGCACTGACAAAATTACTTCTGTGTTTTACACTTTAGTCTTCCCTATGCTTAACCCCTTCATATACAGCTTAAGGAAGAGATAAAAAATGCCTTCTACAGGATCTTTAAAAATCCATGTAAACTTTGTAATTAATGTTAAATATTATATGAACTATGAAATAGGCAGATATCATTTGGTCATATTTCTAGTGCATATAATTACATTTTCTTTGTTTTAGAGCAGAGAAAAATTACGAAGTACAGACAGATGGCTCGTTTCCCTTATATTCATTCAAATTTATATTAACCTTTATATTTTCTATCTTAAATTAAAAGTCATGTGCTTCCCAAGATTACTTGTTTCTTTTTCAATGTGTTCTTATGTGATTGCATAGGAGCTCATACTTCTCCCTATGAAAAACTTACTGCACTGTACATCAATACATTACTTGTTTGTTCCTGTCACTGTTTATTAAGAATGGCAAACTACTGAGTCTTATTTTCTTTGAATTTTTTGAACTTAAATCAACAGGGTAAGCAAAGTTGGAGACAAAGAGTTTGCTGTGTTCCTGTAGGCATCATGAATGATTTATTTGTCTTCTTATCAGGCAATTTAACGAAGACAAATATTTCTAATTATCTATTCTGTAATTAAACATGTATGTATAGTAGATGATTTTCATCTCTTAGCATTTCATTTGATTTCCTTGTTCCTTTGATAATTAGTTCCCTACTTAGATACCTAGGGTCTTATATATCGATTCTATTGATCATATTTAAATGCATACATAGTAGCTAGGAAAGTAAGAATGGATAAAAATAAACTGAATAAAGAAAGAGAAGGTGGAGAATAGCATGAAGGAAAAAAAGAAAAGATATTTATGATGTGTAATTGGAAAGACTAAAACATTTATTATAAAAAATAGGTAACAACTAATGGAGAAAATCAAGGTGAAAAGCTATTTTTAAGAACCAGAAGAAAATATTGATACATTTTCTAATTCACATTTTCAATTAATTTGGAGAATGTTATATTGGTAAAGAAGGAAGAACATGTCAACAGGACAAATAAATTCATGATTGTGGTAGGGGAAAAAGACCCCAGACACAAATCCAATCAAAATGAATCTTTGTTAAGCCAAGATAAAGAATATAATTCCAAAGAGGGAATCATCAGCTTGCACTGGGCACAAAAAACTAATGGGTCCTTTAATTCACAGCCCTGAAGGGTCTAATATGCAATTACAGAATGAAGTAAAGTTAAGAAAAATTCTGATTTGTTTTTCCTCAATACGTCATTGTTAAAGGCATGATAACAGAAGCAAGATCTTTACAGTGACAGGTTTAAAGAATTTTTGTTGACTAGGCACTAGGTTTGGTGTTTTTGGTTGCTTACTTACCACTTGGTGATATGTGCTTTGCTGACTAACTGCTAATTAGTGGCTGTAGGGGGCTTATAAAAGGAGGGGGGTATTAAAGAAGATATTCCAAACATTCTTTTCTGGAAATGTAGAGGTTACATAAAGCCTCCCTGGGCGGGGGGGACTGAAGACATTCATTCTTGACTTGGTTACAAAGAAAACACTTCCTTACATACCAGGTAACAGACAAAATTGCACTAGCTCTCTGTAATTATTAACCAGTTCAGTTTTCTGATTCCACAAACTTTCTACACAAAATGTATTCCAGGCCTGGACTCCATTTTAGCCTCCTTACTCCAGTGAAGCATATAGTTTTGGGTCTCTATATCATTCCCTCCTTTTGATCATTTGAACAAATTTTGATTACCTTAACAACATTCTGTATAGACTTAAGTCATCTTCAGCATGGATTCCATTTTCTAAATGGTGACCGATTTGTTTTTTGGGTGTTTAATCTCACGGCTTTGACATGTAATCAGGATGCAATGATAAAATGCAGCATTGGGCAAATCTGCTGCAATAAAACTCTTTAAAGTGCTAAAAAGCAAAGCTGTCACCTTGAAGACTAAGGTGCACCTGACCCAAGCCATGGTATTTTCAATCTCCTTATATACATCCAAAAGCTGGACAATGAATAAGGAAGACCAGAAAAAGAATTCATGCCTTTGAATTGTGGTGTTGCAGAAAAGCACTGAACGTACCTTGGATTTCCAAAAGGATGAACAAATTTGTCTTGAAAGAAGTACAACCAGAATGCTCCTTAGAAGCAAAGATAGTGTGACTTCATTTCCCATACTTTGGACATGTCAGGAGGGATCACTCCTTAGAGAAGGACACCATGCTTGGTAAAGTAGAAGGTCAGGGAAAAAGAGGAAGCCTCTCAATGAGATGGGTTGGCACAGTGGCTGCAACAATGGGCTTAAGCAAAGCAATGGTTGTGAGGATGGCTCAGGACTTGGCAGTATTTGTCCTGTTGTGCATAGGGTCACTATGAGTTGGAACCAACTCAAGAACACATAGATAGTGCCTAGGATATCAAAGTTTATGTTGTCCACTTCATTTTTGTCAACCTCCAATTTTCCTAGATTCAGACTTTGTATATTCCAGGTTCCGATTATTAACGGATGTTTGCAGCTCTTTATTCTCATTTTGAGTGGTGCCACATCAGCAAATGAAGGTCCCCAAAGCTTGACTCCATCCACGTCATTAAGGCATACTCTACTTTGAGGAGGCAGCTATTCCCCAGCAGTATTTTGAGTGCCTTCCAACCTGAGGGGCTCATCTTCTGGTACTATAACAAACAGTGTTCTGCTGCTATTCCTAAGGTTTTCACTAGCTAAGTCTTTTCAGAAGTAGACCGCCAGGTCCTTCTTCCTAGTCTGTCTTAGTCTGGAAGCTCAGGTGAAACCTGTCCTCAGTTGGTGAGCCTACTGGTATTTGAGTACCGGTGGCATAGCTTCCACCATCACAGCAACACAGAAGCCCCCACAGTATGACAACCTGACAGACACGTAGAAGAGCTGCTTTATGTTCATATCCTTTCTTATATACAGTGTTTTCCATTGTAGAATTTATTTGTTAATTGCTTTCAGGTAAATATAATAGTAGCTTTACTGTTTATTTGACTTTTTGGTTTGGACTTTTTTTTTTTTTTAGACTACATGTTTTCAATAGGTCCTAGCTCATCCTTATATTTAGGCTTCTTTTTTGAAATGACTTGGGTAGGTTTTGTAGCTGCTGTGCCTGTAAGGTCATTAATTTACTTGTCTTAGCAGTTTGTTTGGTTTCTATGGTTTGAGCTAATTCATTGAGCCAAACCTGTTATCTTGAGAACAGGAGTGGTTTTTCCTGCCAAGCTGATGACTTTTTCTTAAGCTGAAAGTTCAGAGAATGCCAGCATAAAACACTTCCATTTTTAGCTTGCATGCAAGAATGGATTTTTGTCTAATTCACTACAGGAGAAAAGAATTTATTAAGAGCTTCATGTAAGTCTTTTTCTTTCCTTTTTTCTGGGATGTCTTTAAATATTTCCTTGGTCATTCTTTTGGGGTTTAGCAAGACTTGCCTGAGTATTTCCCAGTCAGCATGCTCTAATCACATTTGAATGTCTCCAGGGCTTTCTAGCATGTGTACTAACTGAATTCAGGCTGCTATGAATCAACTAAGACCTTAAATTCCCTAGCAAACATATAAGGATCTTTTTGAATATCTGAAAAAAAATTTTAACGATACTGTGTAAATCATTATGAGTCTAAGGAACAAAGGTTTTATACATATGTGTGTGTGTATATATGTATGTGAGTATATATATGTATGTGTGTGTATATATATGTGTGTGTATATATATGTATGTGTGTGTATATATATATCTCTCTGTGTGTGTGTATATATATATATGTATATGTGTATATATATAATCTCCCCCACCCACTCTTAAGATTTTCTCAAGTGCCTACTCTAGGCAGAGGGGAATGATTTTTGAAAGTCATTTCAGGAATTGCGTACGGAGAATCTGAAAAATCCCTGGAGAGAAAGGGAAGTTCTGAAGTTCTGA
Organism: Loxodonta africana; assembly: GCF_030014295.1. Taxonomy (NCBI): domain Eukaryota; kingdom Metazoa; phylum Chordata; class Mammalia; order Proboscidea; family Elephantidae; genus Loxodonta; species Loxodonta africana. Next base: position 25,906,531 of record NC_087348.1, on the reverse strand, counting down.
CAAGGGATTACTAGGTTTTTCAAGAGGCATAGCGGGTAAAGAAAGAAAGAGAGAACCAGCCTCTGGAGAATCAGAGGCAGGAGACGGAGAAACAGTGTTAGACTGGATTTGAGACTGTAATTCTCGTATCTGCTTAGGCTGTTTAGCTACAGTGTCCTGCAGGGAAGCAAATTTATCATTCTGTAGGTTTTCAGAAGTCTCTGTTGTTGTTGTTGTTAGGTGCCGTTGAGTCAGTTCCAACTCATAGAGACCCTATGCACGACAGAATGAAACAGTGCCCGGTCCTGCGCCATCCTTACAATCGTTGTTAAGCTTGGGCCCATTGTTGTAGCCACTTTGTCAATCTACCTTGCTGAGGGTCTTCCCCTTTCCACTGACCCTGTACTATACCAAGCATTATGTCCTTCTCCAGGGACTGATCCCTCCTGACAACATGCCCAAAGTATGTAAGACGCAGTTTCGCTATCCTTGCTTCTAGGGAGCATTTTGGTTGTACTTCTTCCAAGACAGATTTGTTTGTTCTTTTGGCAGTCCGTGGTATATTCAATATTCTTTGTTACGGTATTTGTCTAGGAAGAAGGGTTGGAAGTGGCTCATCAATCATCAGTAATGTCCGGCACTCAATCTACTGGTCAAGGCTTGTAAAATCACACCAAAATGAGAAGATTCCTAGATTACTGCCACTCTCCTGCACATCATAGCCAGCCACGGGACCAAAAAGTGTTACTCATCTATGTATTTTTTTTCATCAGAAAACTGGCCTTGATTGATCTTGGTAATTCTACTCTTATTTACCCCAAGAGTCTAGTAAATACGGTTGTGAATCAAACTAACATTTCCAATTATGCATGTACCACACAAATGGTTTTCTACTATTTTATTCACGATCACGGAAGTCTTCATCACGGCAACCATGGCTGATGACTGCTGTGTGGCCATCCGTAACCTTCTTCTCTATAAAGTTATATCCCAGACACTTGGTCATGTGTTCATGGATATTTCATACCTTTTCTGTACTGTGCATTCGCTAATAAACATCAGTACAATTTTTATATTGACCTTCTGTGGCTTTAATGTAATATACGGTTTCTTCTGTGATGATGCTCCCTTTATGCTGTTACTCTGCTCAAATGCATCAGAAGTAGAATTGTTGCTCTTAATATCTTCAGCATTTAATTTGATGTCCTCCCTTCTGGTAACCCTGGTGTCCTACATGCTGATTCTGATGGCCATATTTTGAATGTATTCTGCTGAGCAGGGTAAAAAATCTTCCTCAGCATGTGGTTCTCATATGGCAGTAGTGGTTATGTTCTATGGGGCCCTATTATTGACGTAGGTACAGCCTGTATCTGCTCATTCTTTTAACAGTGACAAAATTGCCTCTGTGTTTCATACTTTAATTAGTCCCATGTTTAAAAACCCATTGCTGTAGAGTCAATTTCAACCCATATCAACCCCCCAGGAAAGAGTAGAAGTGCCCCATAGGGTTTCAAACTGCTGACCTTTTGGTTAGCAGACTTAGCTCACAGTAGCTCTTAACCACTGCACCACCAGGGCTCTTTCCCATGTTTACCCCTTCATATACATATAGCTTAAGGAACAAAGAGGTAAAAAAGGCCTTCCAAGGGGTCTTTAAGAATCCATGTAAAATTTGCATTTAGTACAAAATGTACATTATTTTCTAATAAACTATGAAATAAGCTAATGTTATTTGATCATATTTCTAGTACATATAATTACATTCTCTTTTTTTGTTGTCATTGTTATGTGCCATCATGTCGATGCTATAGGACAGAGCAGAACTGCCCCTAGGGTTTTCAAGGAGTGGCTGGTGGATTCGAACTTCCAACCTTTCTGGTTAGCAGGCGAGCTCTTATCCATTGCACCACAGGACTCCACATTCTCTTTGGTTCTGTAGAAAAAAGCAATTATAAAGCACAGACAAATAGATTATTTTCCTTATAATCATTCAAATTTATATTAATCATTACATTTGTATCTCAAATTAAATATCATATTAGCCCCAATATCCCTTTTTTCTGTTTAACTGCTTTCTTAAGTGATTCAATAGGGCTCATACTCTGGAACCCTTATTAAACTCTCCCTTAGTCTATATAAAAAAAAAAAAAAAAAAACCAGTGCCGTCGAGTCGATTCCGACTCATAGCGACCCTATACGACAGAGTAGAACTGCCCCATAGAGTTTCCAAGGAGCGCCTGGCGGATTCGAACTGCCGACCCTTAGGTTAGCAGCCGTAGCACTTAACCGCTACGCCACACGTAATATATCTCTTGGTATATTACGTGTTTTTCTTTTTTTTTTTTTTTTTTAATAAAAGGGATCTTCTGAATCACATTTTCATTGTACTTTCTGAGGCTAAAAAAGAGTTATCTGTGCCCCGGTTAACACCATGAATAATTTGTCCTGTTATCTACCAATTTGACTGTGATAAATGTTTCTTGCTATTTATTCTGTAATCAAACACATATGTAGATGAGATGATTTTGATCTGCTAGCATTTAACTTGATTTCCTTCCTCCTTTGATATCTTTTTTTTTTTTTTTTTTGATATCTAGTGAGGGATATGCTAATTCTCATGACCATACTCTAAATGTATAGATAGTAGCTGGGAAAGTACAACGGATAATAAAGAGGTAAATAAAGAAACAAAAGTATCTTGGGACATAAGCTTGCAGAATTCTCTGGCCTACTGTCTGACCTGTGGGTCTTGGGACTTAAGCTGGAAGAAGTCTTTGGCTTGCTGCCTGACCTAGGGATTTTGGACCTGCGAGACCCACAAATGCATAAGCCAATCCCTTGAAGTAAATCTGTGTGTGTGTGTATCAGGTTCTAGTCTGATTTAAACATAAATTTTATTTATTTATGTTTAAAATTTATTTAAACATAAATTTTAGCTCTACAATCACCGTCCTTTTGAGAGATATATACACATATACACATCTCACTGGCTTTGTCTGTCTAGAGAACCCAAACTACAATATCTAGGAATTTTTTTTTTTTTTTGGTAATTGAAAACCATGATTTCACTGTAGAACCCACAAATATGAGTGAGTTCCTCTCTTCTAGAGTTCTCAAAATATCATAAGTTTCCTGGACCTTCCTTCATAGTTTACAAGGAGATGTAAAATAGCTCAAAGACAATGATCAGGCTAGAATTTGATAGCGCACAAGGGTATTTTATAATTTTTTTAAAACATAAAATTTCTCTACAGCCACCCCCCTTTTAATCAAAAACAATTCCAAAGCAAAGTTACTGTTGATCTTAAATAAGACTAGTCATCATTATTTATTGGTGCAGCAAGAATGATAATTTATTATATTGTCATTTTGTTCCATTTCGAGTCTGTTCCCACTCCTAGTAACCCTATGTACAACAGAACGAAACACTGCCCCATCCTGTGGCATCCTCACAATTCTTGTCGTGTTTCAGCCCATTTTGTAGCCACTGTGTCAGTCCATCTCCATGATGATGGTCTTCCCTTTTTTTGCTGACCCTCTACCAAGTACGATGTCCTTTTCCAGGAACTGGTTCCTCCTGATAACATGTCCAAAGTATACAAGACGAAGTCTCGCCATCTTTGTTTCTAAGGAGCATTCCAGCTATATTTCTTCCAAGACAGATTAGCTCACTCATTTGGCAGTCCTTATATACCTGTGTAACTTATTATATAGGCTTTTTAAATGTGCTTTTTAAGTTTTTATAGGGAATCTCAGATTGAATTTGCAAATGCTTCTCGTGAATAGAAAGCCAAGTCAAGAATTTGCCACTAGGTTTCACCTGTAGTACACAGAGATATGGGTGAGTTCTCTCTTCTAGAGTTCTCAAAATATTGTAAAGTTCCTGGGAGGGATTTGTAAGCATCGTCTCTATAAGTTCAAGCTTAATTCCTTAAATGTGCCTGATCATAAAAAAAAAAATCATACCTAATGTGAAATTAGTATACAAAATATAAAATTGTATTTTATATGCTAATTTTACATACTGGGATCTTATTAAATTCACTTTTTAGAACTAATAGTTTTTATATTTTCTTTAGACATTTTTGTTTAGACTATCATGTTGTTGGAACCCTACTGGCACAGTGGTTAAGATTTCGGCTGGCAAACAAAAGGTCAACAGTTCAATTCCACCAGCTGCCCCTTGGAGATCCTATGGGGCATTTCCACTTTGTCCTATAGGGTCACTATGAATCAGAATTGACTTGACAGCACCAGTATGGTATCATATTCTTAATGAATAAAAATAGTTTTCTTACCATTTTCGGTACTTACGCACTTTACCTAGATAATTGAATAATTAATATCCAACAACTGGAAAGTAAATTTTTTAAATTCTATTTCCAATGATATGAAAACTATAAAATACATAAGAATGAGTTGAACAAAAGACATGTAATACCTGTATACTAAAAAAATACAAAACATAGCTGAGATAAATTAAGGAAAACTAAAACAAATGGAGAGGGATATGTTATATTCAGACTGGAAGACTCAATGTTTTTCAATCGTGAATTTTCTATGTATTTATCTAAAGATATAGTAATGTCAAAACCTTTCAAGTGAGTCCCACCAGACAATTATTTCAAACCTGTCCAGAGGGCTAAGATGAATCACCTCTTACATCAAATGTGTGGTGTGTGATAAATTCTACTCCACATGCCAATTGCATCTTGTGGAAATGCAAGCTTTCCTTCCATGGTTAATTTATACTCATTGATCCAGGGCTAAGTCAGCAGGTACCCGCCCCTTCTCTGTTTCTTAGGTCCAGTAATCTCTGGAAATGTCTCACAAACTCCAGGGAATGGGCTACATTTGATCTAGCAGAATAAAGGATGCTAAAACACAGAGCGAAGCCTGGGAGGGTTCTCAGCACAGAGCTTTCATGTCTTCAGGAAACATGCTTACCCTTCAGAGAGTGTATATTATCTCCCACCACCTAGGAAGCTCCACTGAGCCTCTGATTCCAAGGCCTTTATTGGCCTCACTACATGGCCATGATAAATTATGTCGTGCATCCTGAGGCTCAGTCAGTATCAAGCCTCTAGGTAGTCCCTCTTGATCTAGTCAGCCCCTACTTATTGATCTTAGCTGCAGTCCAGCTTAGAAACCAGGAACAAAAATCAAGTTGATTCATGAAGGGGTGAAGGTGGGGGGGTATCGTAGTCACAATATGATTCTAACATGTATTTGGAAATCGATGAATACTTCTAGGCAAGACAACTACACTATCCAAAACAATGTGGCAAAAGAAGAAAAAACTGGAAATAGCCCTACTATATAATTTCAAACTCCAATAACTAAGGCAGTATAGTATTGGCATAAAACACTGGAATCAACTGAGGGAGCAGAATAGAGATCTCAGAAATAGATTAGAATTTCTATGAGGTTGTACTAAACATTATCCAACAGTGGTGGTAGCTCAGGAAATCCTACAATTGAGGCAATCACTGTGGTAATGCTTTGCCTTACAACAATTATTGCCAGTTTGTCATATGGAAGGAAAGGTATGTATGTGTGTGTATATCACTCATTCACAGATATAGACCAGGAGTGTTGAAGTTTTAGTTTCAAATCCTGTAGTTATTAATTATACAGCTTCAGGAAAATTACATATTTTAACTAAGTTCGGCGTTCTCTGAATATGGGAATAAAAAAAATATATATATAAAAAAATGGGAATAGTATGGGTTAAATGTATGGGTTAAATAATGAGTTTAACACATGTATGAGTTAAATGATATATTTATAACTCAATACCTACTTTCTATTTTTTTTTTGGATAATAAAGTCAAAGAAAAAACCCTATGTAATGTTGACAAAAGCATTTACTATTTCATCATGACTTTGCTCAAGTTCTACTGGGATTGAGCTGACAAATACTTTATTTTTTCCATTGTATCTAAAATTCTTTATTTTTTTATTGTAATTTAGGAGGAAGTTTACAACTCAAGTTAATTTCTCATACAAAAATGTATACACATAATGTTTTGTGACATTGGCTGCAATCCTCACAATCTGACAACTTCTTCCCCATTTGCACCCTGGGTTCCTAGTGCCCATTTTTCCAGTTGCTGTCCTTTCCTGCTTTCTCGTCTTGCTTTTGGAACAGGAATTGCCCATTTGGTCTTGTATATTTGATTGAACTAAGAACCACATTCTTCAGGTGTGTTTTGTTTGTTTTATAAGCCTCTGTAATTGTTTTCCAAAACGTGGACTTTGTGAATGATTTCACTTCTGGAATAGCAGAGTGTCTGGGGGCCACAGTTGCAGGATTTCCTCCAGTTTCTGTCAGACCAGTAAACCTGGTCTTTTTTGGTGAATTTGAATTCTCTTCTACATTTTTCTCCTTCTCTGTCTGGGACTGTCTGTCGTGATCCTTTTCAGAGTGATAGTTGGTGGTAGCTAGGCACCATCTAGTTCCTCTAGTCTCAGACTCATGGAGCCTCTGGTTCATGCTGTCCTTTAGTCCTTTGGATTAATATTTGTCTTGTGTCTTTCATTTTCTTCATACTCCTTTGATCCAGATGGAATGGTATCAAAAGATGTGTCTTAGATGGCAGATAACAAGTTTTTAAGACTCCAGATACTGCTCACCAAAGTGGGATGTAGTACATTTTCTTTATGAACTATGTTATGCCAACGGACTTAAATGTCCCCTGAGATTATGATCCTCAGCCCACAGTCCCAGATAATCAGTCCCTCAAAGTGTTTGAATGTGTCTAGGAAACAGCTATGCTTTTGCTTTTGCCCAGTTGTGCTGATTTCCCCTATACTACGTGTTGTCGCCCACTCCACGTGTCTGTCAATTTGTTGTATTGTGGGGGCTTGTGTGTTGTTCTGATGCTGGAAGCTATGCCACCAGTATTCAGATACCAGCAGGGTCACCCATGGAGGACAGGTTTCAGCTGAGCTTCCAGAATAAGACAAACTAAGAAGAAGGACCTGGCAGTCTACTTCTGAAAAAAATTACCCAGTGAAAACCTTATAAAAAGCAGTAGGGCATTGTCTAATCTAGTACCAGAAGATAAGCCCCCCCAGGTTGGAAGGCACTCAAAAAATGACTGAGGAAGAGCTGCCTACTCAAAATGGACTTGACCATAATGACGTGGATGGAGTAAAGCTTTCAGAACCTTCCTTTGCTGATGTGGCATGACTCAAAATGAGAAGAAACAGCTGCAAACATCCATTAATAATTGGAACCTGGAATGTACAAAGTATGAATCTAGGAGAATTGGAAATCATCAAAAATGAAATGGAATGCATAAATATTGATATCCTAGGCATTACTGAGCTGAAATGGACTGGTATTGGCCATTTTGAATCAGACAATCATATAACCTACTTTGCCGGGAATGACAACTTGAAGAGGGATGGTGTTGCATTCATCATCAAAAAGAACATTTCAAGGTCTATCCTGAAGTACAATGCTGTCGGTATAGGATAATATCCACACACCTACAAGGAAGACCAGTTAATACAATTATTATTCAAATTTACACACCAACCACTAAGACCAAAGATGAAGAAACTGAAGATTTTTATCAGCTGCTGCAGTCTGAAATTGATCAAACATGCAAGCAGGATGCACTGATAATTACTGGTGATTGGAATGTGAAAGTTAGAAACGAAGAAGGATCGGTAGTTGGAAAATATGGCCTTGGTGATAGAAACAATGCTGGAGATCGAATGATAGAATTTTTCAAGACCAAAGGCTTCATTGCAAATACCTTTTTTCACCAGCGTAAACGGCGACTATACACACGTACCTCACTAGGTGGAACACACAGGAATCAAATTGACTACAGATGTGGAAAAACACGGTGGAAAAGCTCAATATCATCAGTCAGAAAAAGGCCAGGGGCCAACTGTGGAACAGACCATCAATTGCTCATATGCAAGTTCAAGCTGAAACTGAAGAAAATCAGAGCAATCCACAAGGCCAAATACGACATTGGGTCTAGCCCATTTGAATTTAGAGACCATCTGAAGAATAGATTTGACACGTTGAACACCAATGACTGAAGACCAGACAAGTTGTGGAATGACATCAAGGACATCATACATAAAGAAAGCAAGAGGTCATTGAAAAGACAGGAAAGAAAGAAAAGACCAAGATGGATGTCAGAAGAGACTCTGAAACTTGCTTTCAAATGTTGAACAGCTAAAGCAAAAGGAAGAAATGATGAAGTAAAAGAACTGATCAGAAGATTTCAAAGGGCAGCTAGAGAAGACAAAGTATTACAATGACATGTGCAAAGAGCTGGAGATAGAAAATCAAAAGGGAAGAACATTCTCGGTATTTCTCAAACTGAAAGAACTGAAGACAAAATTGAAGCCTCGAGTTGCAATAGTTAGAGATTGTATGGGGAAAATATTAAAAAATGCAGGAAGCATCAAAAGAAGATGGAAGGAACACACAGAGTCATTACAACAAAAAAAAAAATTTGTAAACATTCAACCATTTCGAGAGGTAGCATACGATCAGGAACCAATGGTACTGAAGGAAGAAGTCCAAGCTGCACTGAAGGCACTGGCAAAAAACAAGGCTCCAGGAATTGACAGAATACCAACTGAGGTGTTTCAACAGACGGATGCAGCCCTGGAAGTGCTCACTCGTCTATGCCAAGAAATATGGAAGACAGCTTCCTGGCCAACTGACTGGAAGAGATCCATATTTATGTCTATTCCCAAGGGAGGTGATCCAACCAAATGTGGAAACTATTGAACAATATCATTAATATCACATGCAAGCAAAATTTTGCTGAAGATCATTCAAAAACAGCTGCAGCAATATATCAACAGGGAACTGCCAGAAACTCAGGCTGGATTCAGAAGAGGGAGTGGAACCAGGGATATCATTGATGATGTCAGATGGATTTTGACTGAAAGCAGGGAATACCAGAAGGATGTTTACCTGCATTTTATTGACTATGCAAAGGCATTCGACTGTGTGGATAATAACAAATTACAGACAACATTGCAGAACACTTAATTGTGCTCATGAGGAAACTTTATATAGATAAAGAGGCAGTTGTTCAGATAGAACAAGGGGATACTGAGTGGTTTAAAGTCAGGAAAGGTGTGCGTTAGGATTGTATCCTTTCTCCATTCCTATTCAATCTGTATGCTGAGAAAATAATCTAAGACGGTGGACTATACAAAGAAGAGCGGGGAGTAAGGATTGGTGAAAGGCTCATTAACAACCTGCTTTACGCAGGTAACACAACCTTGCTTGCTGAAAGTGAAGAGGACTTGAAGTACTTACTGATGAAGGTCAAAGACCACAACCTTCAGTAGGGACTACACCTCAACAGAAAGAAAACAAAAATCCTCACAACTGGACCAATAAGCAACATCGTGATAAACAGAGAAGAGATTGAAGTTGTCAAAGATTTCATTTTACTTGGATCCACTATCAACAGCCATGGAAGCAGCAGTCAAGAAATCAAGAGACGCATTGCGTTGGGAAAATCTGCAAAAGACCTCTTTAAAGTGTTAAAAAGCAAAGATGTCACCTTGAAGACTGAGGTCCGCCTGACCCAAGCTATGGTATTTTCAATCACATCATATGCATGTGAAAGCTGGACAATGAATAAGGAAGACTGAAGAAGAATTGATGTCTTCAAATTGTGGTGTTGGTGAAGAATATTGAATATACCATGGGCTGCCAAAAGAATGAACAAATCTGCCTTGGAAGAAGTACAACCAGAATGCTCCTTAGAAGCAAGGGCGGCGAGACTGTGTCTTACGTATTTTGGACATGTTTTCAGGAGGGATCGGTCCCTGGAGAAGGACATCATGCTTGGTAAAGTACAGGGTCAGTGGAAAAGGGGAAGACCCTCAGCGAGGTAGATTGACACAGTGGCTGCGTAAGAACAATTGTAAGGATGGCACAGTACCGAGCAGTGTTTCATTCTGTTATGCATAAGGGTATTATGAATCGGAACCAACTGGAAGGCACCTAACAATAACAAGGACATGTGTTGTCCTTACCTTCACCTAAGTTTACACTTGTTTACTGTCTAATTAGTGATTTTCCCTCCTCCTTCCCTCCCCACCCTCAAAAACATCAAGGAATGTTTTTTTTTTTCCATGTGTAAATCTTTCTTTGAGTACTTATAATAATGGTCTCATACAATATTTGTCCTTTCATGACTGACTTATTGCACTCAGTATAGTGCCCAGCAGATTGTGTTGTGAGATGTTTCCAGAATTCAACAGTGCTTTTTATGGTTGCATTGTATTCCACTGCACGTATGTACAATAATGTGTTTATCCATTCATCTGTTGATGGGCACTTAGTTGTTTCCATCCTTTTGCTATATTGTGAATGTTGCTGTAATGAACATGAATGTGCCTATGTCTATTCGTGGGATGGCTCTTGTTTATCTAGGGTATATTCCTAGAAGTGGGATTGCTGGATTGTATGGTATTTCTGTTTCAAACTTTCTAAAGAAGCATCATGTGATCTTCCAAAATGTTTGTACCATTTTACATTCCCACCAACAGAGCATAAGAGTTTCTATCACCCCACAACCTCTCCAACATTTGTTATTTTGTGTTTTTTGATTTAGTGCTAATACTGTTGGGGTGAGATGGTATCTCAATGTAGATTTGATTTGCATTTCTCTAATGGTTAGTGATCTCATGCATTTAATTCTTCATGTGTCTGTTTGTCACCTGAATGTCTTTTGGTGAAGTGCCTTTTCATGACCTTTGCCCATTTTTTAATTGGATAATTTGTGTTTTTGTTGTTGAGGTGTTGCAGTATCTTCTAGATTTTAGAGATTAGACCATTGTCCGACATGTCGTAGCCTCCCCCCCACCTCCCAGTTTGTAGGTTCTCTTTTTACTCTTTTGGTCAAGTCTTTTAATGAGCATAGGTGTTTAATTGTTAGGAGAGCCAAGTTATCTAGTTCTTTTCCAGTGTTTGTGCATTGTTACTTAGGGTTTGATACCATGTATGCATTATGTAAGTCCCCCAGCATTGTCCCTATTTTTTCTTCTATGATCTTTATCTTTTTAGGTTATTTATTTAGGTCTTTGACCCATTTTGAGTTAGCTTTGGTGTATGGTATGAGGTATGTTTTCTTTTACAGATGTACATCCAGTTATGCCAGCACCATTTATTAAACAGACCATTTTTTTCCCTGTTTAATGGACTTTGGCCCTTTGTCAAATTTCAGTTACTCATGGACGGATTTACGTCTAGGTTCTTGTATCTATAATTCTTGACTGTGTACATGTTTACATCATGTACATTCCATGGGACTATAAAGATCACTTGTGTTCTGTTTCTTTCATCGAATTACCCCTTATTTTTTCTCTGGGGAATATGTAGTGCGTCTTAGATAATTAACAGAGAAATCAAGGCAATTTTTTTTTTTTTTTTTTTAGCTCCCTCAGATGGTTTGGGTATAACTAGTGAAATACAGGCTAATTCCTCAGGGAACATGGCAAAGAGAAGGAAAATAATAAATTCCTCCTACCAAAGAAAACAAGAGAATCACTCAAGAAAAGAAAAGCTGATTCTGTACTCCAGGTGAGTGGATAAGAATTGTCTTTGGTTCTGATTGTCACCTGGATATTGGTCATTTTCCATGATTCTTAACTGCAGACACTATTATGGTCACTCGCTGTTGATCCCTTCAACTTCACTGCAAACATTCATTTTCTCTTTTGTTAACTAGGATTCCATGGAGCTCTATGATGTTTTAAGGACACTGAATCCTAAAACTTAAGTGTGTACCCAGAGCTCTATTTGATTTGGGGTGACTGATAGTGACATTTGATTACTGAAAGTGATGAGGGAGATAGAAATACCTCAAAATTTCATCACCAATTTAATTTAATATAATCTATTAATGTTACCCCTACTTTGGACACATCAGGAAAGGAAAATTGCTAGAAAATGGCATCATATTTATTAAATTAGGGGCCCAATAGGATGGTAGGTAGATGGACGCTTCAATGGGATGGATTGACACAGTAGGCCCAACAGTGGACTCAGACATACCAGTGACCATGAAGATGACACAGGAATCGACATAATCTTGTTCTGTTATACGTGCAGTCACTGTAAGTCAGAACCAACTCAAGAGCAATGAAGAACAACAACAAATTAAGATTAGAATGCAAGATATAATACAGAACACACTGATACATTTTGAATTTCTCAAAAGTAAACATTTTTTCTGGTATACATGTGACCAAGGCTCTTGTACCTGTTGCTGTAATATTTAATAAATATTATTTTATTGCAAGTTTGTCCAATGAAATATTTGTTAAGCAATGAATCTTGTTAGTATAAGTATGTACCATGGAACATTTCATTAATGTCGAACACTTTTTGTGTAAGAATTTCCCATGAAAACATGCATTTTTGTTGCTGCTGTTGATCACGATGATGATGTTTGTTGTTTATTTTCTCTACTAGTTGCTTACTACTGATTTTTCTGAATGGGTGTTATAAACTGATGAAGTAGACTAGGAAATAGTATGATTTTTAAGAGTTATGGTGATATAAAGAACTCCCTGCACCTAAAATAATACCTACCTGACATTATCATGTGTCAGAATTGAGAAATTATTTATTTATTTGCAAACTTCTATATTCTGCTTGCATTAAGGATGACCCATTCTCAGAGATATTTAAAATGTACACATTTAGATGTTCAGAACAAATCGGAGATACTTTTTTTCCAAAAAGGAGAATGAGTGGGTCAAAGAATCCAGAATCTTGACAGGGAGATAGTGGCTGATGCAGAAGATATTGATAGACTCAGTACACACTAGAATAATTCTTAGAGAACATTGAAGAACTAAAGATGGTAGGATGGAACTAGAAATTCAAATTTCTTTGCTCAATCAAGTATTCTACAGTAAATATCTATGATATCAGAACTTACAATAGAGCAAATTTGAAATAAAGTTTTCAAAAGGGGTTAGGCTTATAGTCGTTATACTGTGGAAGAAGAAAGACCCAGAAGAGAGAGTGAAACTTACTGCAGAAACAGCACACAACCTTTTCTAGGAAGAAGGGGTGAAGGCAACTCACAATCTCCAGTATTGCCCTCAATCTTCTGGATCAGGCTGGCAAAATTGAACCAGAAATTATCAGACTCGTAGAATTACTACTTTTCTCCTAAAGTTCCAGCCAGCCACAGGATAAAAAGTCATCCTTAGCAGATATCTGCCTGTAGTCCACGTCAGGACTTCAGCAGATCCCTGCCACAAACTAAGACCTAGTCAGAGGCCAGTAATTTTCTACCTGGTAATTTCACTGGGCATGCTATCACACTGTAATACTTCTGCGCAGTATTTCATGTTAGCGAATATTTGGAAACCTACTTACTGTTCCAGTCAAAACTCATGCTTACAGAATCCTAAGTTTTCATTAAAAGGCAATGAATGTGAGAAGACGTAAAAGGGAATCCAAGTGGATTAAACTAAAGGAGCTTCATTAATTCCAATCAAGGAAGTTCCACATTGATTTACTGACATTCTCTGTAAAATTTTATGAAATGAAAGGGCAGGTGTTATCATTAAGATATCTGGAAATCACAGTCTTTTACCCTGCAAGTTATCTGTTGTAGATTTCCAGAAATAAATTGATAGTTAGGATATGTGATGATATAAATGCAAAAGTGCATATTCTAAATACCTTATGGAGTCTCTCATCTCCACGCTGTTATGTTAGAGGAAATAGACCACATTCAATTAAGTAGTACAAATCTCTGGATTTTGATATAGACCATTGATTTTAGCAGGAATGGATTCATATCATCTGTGTCTTGAAATCTTATACAAATTTGAAGGTTTCCATTAAAAAGGAAATACAAATTGAAACAGAAATGTGAGTATTTATTTAGAATGGGAAAGAAATAGAAACAAATTTATAGACAAAATGATCTTGGTGACGAACATTATAAAACCTATAAATATGAACTTTCTTAAATTCAAGACACATTTCAGCATACTAGGTGGTAGGCATGTTCTTAGAAGCTATTCTAACACCAGAATGATAGCATTATTAAGTGATATATGTCATTGTTTTGAACCATCAAAATATACCTTTTGAGCCTCAAATATCATTAACTCGAATCCTATTTATTTGGACCCCAGAAATGCCTACTGGTACCCCAAGGCAAACTGATATTTGGTGAAGTGTAATCGAAAGGATGTTGGAATGGTAAGAGAATGTGCCTTTAACTGATCATGGTTAAAATATTCTTCTTTCAGGACACTTACCAGGATACATCACTACGTGAATGCATTGCTAAGGCCTTGCTGAAGGTCTTGGAAGGGGCCAGAACTAATAAGGGGCCATAAAACTTGTTTCACTAACTTCATGTTATCTTTTTCACTCTCTTTAAGAATATCAATATCTTGTAAATATTCTCAGACCAAAAAAAAAGGAAGGGCTCTAAAGTAAAATGCTGATGACATTGTGCAGATAAAATAAAGTATAATATTTCTATATTAATAAAAATGTGTGTTTGTTACTAACAAAATAACAAATACTGTTGATCTACTTTAGAATTTAATTTATGTTGTATCAGTAAATACTTTGTTTTATATGGACCCCTCCTATTTTGGGATGAAGGAGATTGTAAAGATTACTAAAGTAAGATGTAAAAATTAATTTTCTCACCACACATACGAAGGAAGAAAGCATCGGTAGTTCAGTGGTAGAATTCTTGCCCTCTGTTTGTTTAGACGATGCGATATGAAAGATAATACAAGCATGTCTGTTTTTTCTCAGAAGAGATAACTGGACTAAATGGACCAAAAGAACCTAACGATGATGACTGAATTCATTCTAATCGGAGTCACAAGGCGCCCTGAACTGCAGCTTCCCCTTTTTGGGGTCTTCCTCCTCATCTACATGATCACAGTGATGGGAAACCTAGGCCTGATCATCCTGACCAAGGTGGACTCCCGCCTACACACTCCTATGTATTTTTTCATCAGACACCTGGCCGTCATTGATCTTGGTAATTCTACTGTCATTTGTCCCAAGATGCTAGTAACTTTTGTTGTGAATAAAAATACCATTTCTTATTATGAATGTGCCACACAGCTGGCTTTCTTCATTTTGTTCATTATCAGTGAACTTTTCATCTTGTCGGCCATGGCCTATGACCGCTATGTGGCCATCTGTAACCCTCTGCTCTACAATGTTATCATGTCCCCAAGACGTTGCCATGTGCTTGTGGGTATTCCATACATTTATAGTATCTTTCAGTCTCTGATGTTCACCATTAAGATTTTCACATTGACCTTCTGTGGCTCTAATGTCATCAGTCATTTCTATTGTGATGATGTCCCCTTGATACCTATGCTCTGCTCAAATACACAAGAGGTACAGCTGTTGATCATAATGTTTTCAGCATTTAATTTGATATCCTCCCTCCTGGTTGTCCTGCTGTCCTACCTGCTGATTCTGATAGCCATATTTCGAATGCATTCTGCTGAGGGCAGGAGAAAAGCTTTCTCCACATGTGGTTCTCATCTGACAGTGGTGGTTGTGTTCTATGGGTCTCTACTATTCATGTATGTGCAGCCCAAATCTGCTCATTCTTTTGATACTGACAAAATGGCCTCAGTGTTTTACACTTTAGTCATTCCCATGCTTAACCCCTTGATCTACAGCTTAAGGAATAAAGAAGTAAAAAGTGCCTTCTACAGGGTCATTAAGAATCCATGCAATCTTTGTATTTAATATTCAATATGCAATACTGTTTTGAGGCAAATGTACTGGAAATTATCTCTAAAACATTTTCTTTGGCTGCAAAGCTAAGACTGATTATAAAGCAAAGACAAATGCTCTGTGCCCATTATATTCATTCAAATTAATTCTCATAATGTATATTTCAAGTTAAATGTCATTTCTTGCCCAAAATGGCAAGCTTCTATTCATTCTTTCCTTATGTGATTTTATAGAAACTCATATTTCCCTAACGAAAAGATTTGTCAGGCACCTCATCAGTAAACCGTGTGTTTGTTTCAATGTTGTTTTTGTTTTCATTAAGAACGGAATGTTCTCAACCTTGCTTTCATGTCTTTTCTTAGACTAAATTAATACTAAAATAAGTAATCAAAACTGGAGACAAAGTGTTACTGGTGTTCCTGTCGACCCCATCAGTAATTAGCCTTGTGTGTCTCCTACTGTGATAATCATTTCTTATCTATGTGCTGCTCCAACATATGTGAAGTGTGCTAGATAATTTTGATCAGTTATATAATTTGACATCCTTCCTTCTGAGAAAACTAGTCCTGCATGCTGGTTCTCACTACCCTATTCTTCATGCACAGACAGTAGTTAGAAAAGAAAAAAAAAAATGAAAAGTGAATAGAGACGGGGAGAGAAAAGGAGGAAGGAGAAAAAATATTAAGGATGCCTGATGTGAAGGACTATTTATTAAAGGTAATAACTGATGGAGATTATGATGATTAAAAAAGAATTCTAAAACCAAGAGAACATATTGGCATGCTTTCTAAGTCTTATTTTCAATGTATTGGAGAATATTATATGTATAAAGAAGGAAGATCAATGTATAAAAAGGGCATATTACTCTAGAGTGAACAATTGTATTGCTCAACATCCACGTATTTTATTAAAGGCAAAATGTGGATATTGTTACACTTCATTTGTAGAGGATGTATAAGGGATGGTAAGCTGAATTCTACTGAATGCATCGATATTATACTGAAGCAGTAAATACTTTCACCATTAATTTCTTTTTGTTCACTAAAAGACTGTGGGAACAAATATTTATGATATTTCCAATTTTTATTCCTTTCAAACTAACAAAAAATCTTCCTATCTTCCATGTTGCCTTCATCTTCATTAGGTTAATTACAAAACCCTTGTCAAGGGTCATAATTTACTCAAAACAAAAATGAAATAGTGTTTACTCTCTGTTTTTCCTTGGCATAGACAGAGTTCTAAGAAAAAATTCTGAATAGCTCAATAAGATGGCTGGTAAAACAAGAAAGTAAAGACATTTACCATAGTGCTGATGGTCCTTACCCCATCTTGATTTTGTTCTAGTCTCCACAAGGATGTGTGCCACTAACCCAGAGAAGTACAAACTTTAGTATATTATGCCTAAAGTGCATATTTTCTTCATTTTTTTGGAAACCTAATAGTATCTGACAGAGCTAGAATATATGTGCAATACCCAATACTGAACTAAAGCAGAAACCTTGTCAAAAATGCAGAATGATTACATATTTTGGAAAGAATCAAAACTGTTCAAGAAGTGACAACAATTTATGTCAGAAAAGCTACTATGGTAAAACAGGTAAACAGAATAATATTTATGTAATCATAAAATTACAGATTTCTAGGTGTTTTAATTTGGAGTGTTATTGAGTATAATGCGGTTTACATATTTTATATGATTTAATATGTACCTATACATATTTATGTATGATTTAAGACCACACTGAATCAACATAAAGGTATATTAGAAGCTCCAAAAAATTGATCTCAGATAGAAGAAACACACACACCATTGCTTTGTCAATTCCAAATCATGGTGACCATGCGTGTGTCAGAATAGAACTGTCCTGCATAAGGGTTCAATGGCTGATTCTTCATAAGTAGATCCAAAGGTTTTTCTTTAAGTCATTCCTGGGTGGATTCCAAACTCCAACCTTTTGGTTAGCAGCCTGAGGTTGTGTGTGTGTATCCATATATATATATATGTAAGTATGTATGTATGTACAGAGGAAACCCTGGTGGCATAATGGTTAAGTGCTACTGCTGCTAAACAAAAGGTCGGCAGTTCAAATCCATCAGGCACTCCCTGGAAACTCTATGGGGTAGTTCTACTCTGTCCTATAGAGTCGCTAGGAGTGGGAATTGACTCGACGGCACTGGGTTTGGTTTTGTTGTTTTTTTTTATGTATATACAGAGACGATGAACAAAAATGCAGTAGCTAATATAAACACCACATTGGCTTGATTTTTTTTAACACAAACGTTCATTCAATATAAACTTATATATTTATTAAGCCAAACTGTAAAAATCTACTTCATCATGAAATGTATTTTTTCTGTATTTTGCAGAAAAAGTACAAATCTTAAAAAACTCAAGAAATGGATAAATTGAAGAATTTGATGAACAGAGCATTAATAGACAACACATTGAAGAGCTGAAATATGTGTTTATAATAATTATTTATTACGGTGAAATTCACAACACAATCATTTAAAAGTGTTCAATTCAGTGGCTTTTATTACATTCACAATAATGTGTAACCATCAGGTTTATCTAGCACAAGATAATTTTTATCACTCCATAGATGTCCTCCTATAGATTAGGATACCTCTCCTGAAGTTCTCTACCTCCACACAGCCCCTGACAACCATGAATCTGATTTTTGTCTCTATGGCTTTTCCTATTCTGCTATTGCATATGAGTAGAAATGTTCAATATGTGATCTTCTGATTTTTTGCTTTTCTTACTTAGCATTAGATTTTCCAGTTTCATCCACATCATAGCATGTATTGCTACTTCATTTTTTATGAGAGAATGAATGAATATACTGTATTTTCTTTATTCATTTATCTGCTGATGGACATTGAGTTGTTTCTACTTTTTTTTGCTATTGTGAATTTGCTTCTATGAACATTCATGTAAAATTTTTTGTTTGAACATGTTTTCAATTCTTTTCGGTATATACTAGAAGAGGATTTGCTGCACCCAAAGGCAATTTTACATACTGCAACATTGGTTGTAGTATATATTACTTATGGTAAGATACATAAGAAAAAAAAAAACAGATGGTCTTAAGTGTGGGTCCTTGTTACTCGAATAATTCATAAGTTGGGGATTACGGGTATCTCCCATTTTTGAAAGTTTGCTTTACACCACTTCACTTTTATGAAAGGCCTGCATTAGTACTTTTTTTCACTGCTGGAAGTCCTAGCTAGAACAATAAGCCAAGAAAAAGAAATAAAGGGCATCAAAATTGGTAAGGAAGAAGTAAAACTATCCCTATTGGCAGATGTTATAATACAGTACATAGAGAGCAGCCCTGGTGGCGCAGTGGTTAAACATTTGGCTGATAACCAAAATGTTGGCAGTTCAAACCTACCAGCTGCTCCTTGGAAGTCCTATGGGCCAGTTCTACTCTATTCTAGAGGATTGCTATAGGTTGGAATCAACTCGATGGCAATGTGGTTGGTTTTTGGTTTTTTATACATAAAGAACCCAGAAGGCTCCACATTAAAACTACCGGAACTAATAGGAAGATTCAGCAGAGTAGCAGGATACAAGACATACAAAAATCATTTGGATTCCTATACACCAATACAGCGAACTATGAAAATGAAATCAGAAATACCATTTATAATATCCCTTAAAAACAAATAAACAAACAAACAAAAAAAAACTTAGGACTAAATCTAACCAGGGACTTAAATACCTGTACAAAGAAAACTACAAAACCTTACTTGAAAAAACCAAAAGAGACCATCATAAATGGAAGAACACACCATGTTCATGAATCAGTAGGCTCAACATTGTGAAAATGTCAATTCTACCTGAAGCAATCTATCAATACAATTAAACCAGATCCAAATACCAACAGCATTATTTAATGAGATAGAAAAACTAATCATTAATTATATGGAATATAAAGAGGCCTCGGATAAGTAAAACACTATTGAAGAAGAAGAATAAAGTAGAAGGTCGCGAACTACCTGACCTCAGAACCTACTATATTACTACAGTAGTCAACAAAACAGCCTGGTACTGGTACAACGACAAATACTTGAACCAATGGGACAGAATCGAGAACCCCAGTGTAAGTCCATTCACCTATGGTTGCCTGACAGAATTACTGGGCTGAGGAATGGGGACCATGGTCTCAGAAGACCAAGCTCAATTGGCACAATGTAGTTAATAAAGAAAACATTCTACATCCTACTTGGTTGAGAAGCAGCTGCGGTCTTAAAATCTTCTGAGTGGCCATTTAAGATACTCCACTGGTCCCACCCTATCTGGAGCAAGTAAGAATGAATAAAACCAAAGACACTAGGGAAAGATTTGTCCAAAAGACTAAAGGGCCACAACTCCCACAGCCTCCACCAGACTGAGTCCAGCACAGCTAGATGGTGCCCAGCTACCACCACCAACCACTCTGACAAGGATCATAATAGAGGGTTCCCATGTGAGCTGGAGAAAAATGTAGAACAAAATTGAAACTCATAAAAAAAGACCAGAGTTACAAGTCTGACAGAGACTGGAGAAATCCTGAGAATATGTCCCCCGGACACTTTTTTAACTCAGTACTGAAGTTGCTTCTGAGGTTCGCCCTTCAGCCAAAGATTAGGTAGGCCCATAAGAAAAAACAACAATACTCAATCATGTATAAGAGACTAAATGGGCACACCAGCCCAGGGGCAAGAAGGAAAGACAGGAAGGGGCAGGAAAGCTGGACAAATAAAACACATTTGTCAAAGCTCATCAATGTGTCAGCGTGTTTCATTGTACTTAATGTTTCCGCAATTCTTGTACATATGGAAGTCACCAAGGAAGGAGGCATGGGTAAAATTTTATAAGAGACAAGATATATTCTCTTACAAGTAAATTTGACTCACTATGAGGTCCTACTGAACATTACCCAACTCTGGTGATATGACAGCTAAGGAACTCCTAAAGTCAGGGCAATTATGTGGTAACACATTGCATTACAATAATTCTTATGGGTTTGTCTTATGAAAGGGAAGGTAAATATATCCTTATTTAGAGGTGTGGGACAGGAGAGGTAAAGTTTTAATTTCAAATCCTCTGGTTATTAATTATGTAATTTTTTAAAATTTCAGGCAATTATACAGTTCAGCTGAGGTCACCTTCTTCTGAATATGAGATTCCCAGTTGCTTTATAGAACGTTTTGACTCGTGGCAGCCCCATGTGTGTCAGGGCAGGACTGCACACTCCACGGTTTCCAATGGCTGACTTTTAAAAACCAGAATGCCAGGCATTCCTTCTGAGGCTCCTTTGGATGGACTTGAACTTTCAACCTTCTTGGTTAGCAGCAGAGCGTGTTAAACGCTTACACCACCCAGTAAATATGGAAATAGCATGGGTTAAATTATGAGTTAAATGTTGAGTTTAACATATGTATGAGCCAATTCATATATATACAGCACAGTGCCTGGCACATATTTCTTTTGGTAATAAATTTGTAGAAAAATCCTAGGTCATGATAATAATGGTATTTACTATTTCATCATGACTTTGCAACTGTTGCAGTTTTACTGAGATTGAGCTGATATTTGTTTTTTTTCCATTTTGTCTATATTTCTTGACTGTGTAAATGAATGAATACATTTACATCATATGGATTCCGCGAGACTGTATAGATGACTCATGTTTTGTTCTTTCATTGAATTACCCCTTCCTTCTTTTCACTGGGGAATATGTAGGATATCTTGGATAATTAGCAGGTACGACAAGGGAAATTTTTAAGTCCTTCAGATGTTTTGATCATAATCGGTGAAATGCATGCTAATTCTTTGGGGAATATGGCAAAGAGAAGGGAAATCATAAATTCATTCAACCAAAGAAAACAAGAGAATCATTTGAGGAAAACAAATCTGATTTCCTACTCAAGGTGAGTGGGATCAAATTCTCTTTGATTCTGATTATCAGGTAGATTTCGGCCATTTACAATCACTCCTGATTCCTGAAAGCAGACACTGTTATGGCCACTCACAAATTACCCCTTCAGCTTCACCACGAACATTCATTTTCTCTTTTCTTAACTAGGATTCCATGGAGCTCTATGGTATTTTTAGGACATTAAATCCTATAAATTAAGAGTGTGCCCCAGCTCTATTTGATTTATAGGAGCTGGTATTGGCATTTGGTTACTGCAAGCAAAGAAAAAAAAAAGGGGGGAACTGGAAATACTTGAAAATTCAGCACCAATTTAATTTACTAAAATCTATTAGGGTTAGACATACTTTGAGTGCTTCATCAGGAAAGACCAAATAATGGAAAAGGACATCGCATTTGGTCAAGTAGAGGGCCAACAAAAAGGAAGGAACTCTCAATGGGATGGATTGACACAATAGTTCATACCAATAATGCACTCTAACATACCGACAATTATGAAGATGGAAAAGGAATGGACGTCATTTTGTTCTATTATATATGAGGTCACCATAAGTCAGAGCCAATTTGACACCAACAAGCAACAATATGAAATTAAGGTTAGGATTGCCAGATATAATACAGAACTTTCAGGCACAATTGAATTTGGCAAAAATAAATAATTTTTTAAATTGTAATTATGCCTGAGACAGTATTAAATAAATAAGAATTCTTTCAGTATGAGAATGTCCACTGAAATATTTGTTAAAAAATGAATATTGTTAGTATAAGTATGCCCCATGCAACCTTTGATAAATTTTGAATAATTTTTACATAAGAATTTCCCATGAAAAACACACCATTTTTTGGTTGTTAATGATGATGATATTGTTTGTTCTTTCTTTTCCCTACTAGTTTCTAGACTGGAAACTACAGTATTTTTTATGAGTTATGGAGTTATGAAGAACTCCCTGAACCTAAAGTAATTCCTACCTGATATTACCAGGTCTGAGGACTTAAAAATAATTTATCTGCACACTTGTACATTCTTTCAGCTTTAGTGATGATCACTACTCAGAGATAAAAAAGTACATATTTCGATGTCTAAGACACATTAGAGATATTCTTTTCCAAAAAGGTGAAACCGAGATGTCTTCAGACAGAGGTAGTAAATGACACTGAAGATGTTCATAGGTTCAATAAACATTAGAATAATTCTTACGGAACATTGAAAACTTAAAAGTCATAGGATGGGAAGTAGAATCTGAATTCCTTACCTCAATCCAGCATTCTACAGCAAAATCCTGTGATATCAGGCTTTGTGATACAGCATATTTGAGATAAGTTTTCAAAAGAACGTAGGTTTATAGTTCTTATTCTGTGAGACAGGAAGGACCTGGAAAGAAGACTGGAGCCGAGGGTGAAAAAAAACAGAGAATTTATCTAAAAAAAAGAAGGGACAGAGGTGACTCACCAATCTCCAGTATCATCCTGCCTCCCATTCTCCTGGTTCAGGCTTGCAAAATCAACCTAAAATTTGGCATATTTCTAGGATTTCTGCTATTTTCCTGAAAATTCAATCCAGCCTCGGGATCAAAAGTTATCCTTAGCAAACAGCTGTCTGCAATCCAGCTCTGAACTTCACCTGCTTCGTACTGTAGACTTAGGCCTTGTCAGGGGCCCCTGGAATTTTCTAATAGTTGTGCAGACTAAGCATGGGCATTATATTGTGTAATAATAATTATATCCTGCATTTTATGTCGCTGAATATTTGGCACACCACTTACTGTCCCAATTGAAAATCATGCTTACAGAGTCCTAGGTTTCCACTGATGGACAACGAATGCTAGAAGAGGTTAAAAGGGAAAACAAGTGGATACCTCGAAAGAGACTCATTTGTTCCAATCAGGTAGTTTCACTTTGATTTACTGACTTTATTTGTAAAACTTCATGAAACGAAGGTATAGAAATTATCTCTAAGATATTTGAAAATCACAGTCTTAAACTCTATAAATTCTCTGTTATAGAGTTCCAGAAATAGTTTGCAGTATATAATGTAATAAATTCCCAAATAAAAGTAAATATTCTAAATGCCTTATGGAACCTACCACTTCCGTAGTGTCATATTAGAGGAAATAGTGTATATACAATTAAAGAGTCAAAATCCCTGAATGTTGGTATAAGCTTAGATTATAACAGGTATACATCCAGATCTTGTATGTTTTGAAACTTATACAAATTTGTGGGTTTTCATTAAAAAATGACACACAATTATAAATACAAATTGAAGCATGAATGTGAATATTTATTTGGAATAAATAAATAAATACATTTCAATTATAAAACTGACCTTGTCCAAAAAATTATAAAATATATAAATATAAAAAGAGTTTATTAATTACATTGAAGGCACATCTCAGCATAGCAGGTGCAAGGTGTGTTCTTAGAAAATTTTCCAGTAACAGGAAGATAGCCTTAGTAAATGATACTTTCCATTGTTTTTGAACCATAAAAAGTATACCTACTAAGCCTCAAATGAAGTATCATTAACTCAGTTCCCATTTATTTGGGCCCCAGGAATGCCTGTTGACTCTCCATTGTAAATTGACATTAGGTGAAGTGCAATAGAGCAGAAGTCAGAATGGGAAGAGACTATGTCCTAAATTGTGATTATGGTGGGCAAACTGTGGTTTCACAGTGGTTAAGTTCTCTGCTACTAAACAGAAAGTTGGCAGATGGAACCCACCAGCTGTTTCACAGGAGTAAGATGAGGCAGTCTGCTTCCATAAAAATTACAGCCTTGGAAACCCTATGAGGCAGCTCTCTTTTGTCCTATAGAGTCACTATGTGCTGTTTCTGTCACATTATCTCTGCTTCTTTCTCTAAAACTATCAAAATCCCACATAAATTCTCAGATAAAAATGAAGTGGACTAAAGGAAAAATTCGATGTAATTTTGTAGATAGAATAAAGTATACTATTTCTATATTAATATTACAGATTTTTGAAGTTAAAATAAACTTTGGGATCTCTTTTTTTTTTTTTTTTATATCACAAAATAGGGGGATCAACATAAAACACATTATTCATTGTCACAACGTAGATTAATTTCTGTTGACTTTCTTTAGTATTTAATCTATGTTATATTAATGAGTAATGTGTTACATATGGATCCCTGTATTTTTGGATGTGGAAACCCTAGTGGTGTAGTGGCTATATGGGTTCAAACTCAAATCCACTAGGTGCTTCTTGGAAAGTCTATGAGGCAGTTCTACTCTGACCTATATAGTCACTATGAATCAGAATTGACTTGATGGCAATGGGTTTTTTTTTTTTTTTTTGTGGGATATAGAAGTTTCTAAAGTTTACTTCAACTTCAAAATCAGATGAAAAGCCCTGGTTTTACAGTGGTGAAGTGCTTGGCTACTAACAGAAAGATCAGTCACTTTGTAGGAGAAAGATGTGGCAACCTGTTTCAGTAAAGATTGTCCCCTTGGAAACCCCAAGAGGATTGTATGTGTCAGAAATGACTCAACAATGACACAAAACAATAACAATATGAAGGAAAAGGTCAGTGGTTATTCACTGGTAGTCCTCTGTATGGGAAACCTAGGTTAGGCTTCTGGCAGATATAATTCATGCACTACCAGCACTGGGTCTGTCCCTAGCGGATTCTGCATTGCTATGACGCTGGACAGGTTTCAGCAGAGGTTCTAGACTAAGACAGGCTAGGAAAAAATGCATAGTGATCAACTTCTGACAATCAGCCAGTGAAAACCCTATGGATCACAAGGGTCCACTCCAAAACAGATCATGGGGATGGTAGAAAAATGGGCTGTGTTTTGTTCCATTGTGTTTGTGGTCACTGTGAGTCGAGGATAACTTAACGACAGATAACAACAACAAAAAATATGAAGAAAAACTTCCATTGCTTCTGAAATATTATAACTTGTTTAGACAATACTACATGAAAGCTAATACCAAACCCTCTGTTCCTTCACAGAAAAGATAACTGGACCAAATGGGCCAACAGAATCTAACAGTACTGACTGAATTCATTCTAATGGGAGTCACAAGGCACCCTGAGTTGCAGTACCCGCTTTTTGGGGTGTTTCTCCTCATCTACATGATCACAGTGGTGGGCAACCTGGGCATGATCATCTTGACCAAGATGGATTCCCGCCTACACACACCTATGTATTTTTTCATCAGACACCTGGCCGTCATTGATCTTGGTAATTCTACTGTCATTTGTCCCAAGATGTTAGTAAATTTTGTTGTGGATAAAAATACCATTTCCTATTATACATGTGCCACACAGATGGCTTTCTTCATTTTGTTCATTATCAGTGAACTTTTTATCCTATCAGCTATGGCCTATGACCGCTATGTGGCTATCTGTAACCCTCTGCTCTACAATGTTATCATGTCCCAAAGACTTTGCCATGTGCTGGCAGGCATTCCATATCTCTACAGTGCCTTTCAGTCTGTGATGTTAACCATTAAGACTTTTACATCCATCTTCTGTGGCTCTAATGTCATCTGTCATTTCTACTGTGATAATGTTCCCTTGTTATCTATGCTTTGCTCAAATTCACAAGAAATAGAATTGATGCTTATAATATTTTCAGCATTTAATTTGATAACCTCCCTCCTGGTTGTCCTGCTCTCCTACCTGCTGATTCTGAAAGCCATATTTCGAATGCATCCTGCCAAGAGCAGGATAAAAGCTTTCTCCACATGTGGTTCTCATCTGACAGTGGTGGTTGTGTTTTATGGGACTTTATTATTTATGTATGTGCAACCCAAATCTGCTCACTCATATGATACTGACACAATGGCCTCTGTGTTTTACACTTTAGTCACCCCCATGCTTAACCCTTTGATATATAGCTTGAGGAACCAAGAGGTAAAAAGTGCCTTCCATAGGGTTTTTAAAAATTGATGCCAACTTTATATTCAGTATTCAATATTCAAACTTGTTTTTGTAAACAATGCAAAAGGTAATGTCACTTGATAACATTTTTAATAGATATAAATGTGCTTCTTTTGGTTCCAAGGCAGAAGCTAATTATAAGTTAGATACTATCACATTGTTTATACTAAGACAAATTAATCCTCCTTTAGCTATCCAGTTAAGTGTTATTTCTTCCCCAACTCTCCTTGCTTCCTATGCATTGCTTACTTATATGATTTCATAGGCCCTCATACTTCCACAATGATAAATTTGAATACACTCTTGATCAATAAAACATGTGATTGTTTCTGTCAGTTTTTTTTAAGGACAAGCATCTTCTCAATTGTTTTCCTGTTGCATTTTCTAAGTCTGGAACAACGGTGTAAATAACGTTAGAGTTAAAGAGTTATTGTGACCTATTAACACATGAATAATTTATTTGTCTTTTGTTATCAATCAATTCTACTGTGAAAATAAACTCTTAACTATGATGTACTAAAACATGTGAAGTGGACTAGATAATTTTGATTTGTTAAAAATTAACTTGATTTCTTTCTTCTCTACTTTGCTTTAGCATAGATGTTGCCCTAAGAAAATATTTTAAACTGGTAAATAAGAATTTAGTAAACAAGCAGTTAAATAAATTTTAGCATAATGGATGGCTTTAACAAACAAAAATTTATTCTCTCATATTCTAGTAGTTCAGATGTCCTAATTCAGGGCACCATCTGCAGGGGAAGGCTTTTTCTGTCAGTTCTGGAGGGAGGTCCTTGTCATCAATCTTCCCCTGAGAGACAGCTAGGGTTAACTGTGCTGGCAGAACAAAAGAGCTGTTAAAAGATTACCATCTAGAAGTTGGAAAAACAGGAATCATACCCTACTAACAACAATGCCTTAATAAATAACTACAAGTATCTATTTTACTGCTGTCTGCAATCTGATTGGGCTTTGAGTTAATCAGATTGGTGTTTTCTTGACTGGGTTGTCTCCCGAAAGGAATTGATTTTCTTTAAAAACGGTGACCATTGACATGTCAACAAAAAGTGTTTTGAACTGCTTGGTACTGGATTGAAATAAACTAATTGTGACCCTCCTCTACGAGGGTAAGTAGGAAGGTATTGCCATCAGGGTTCCAGTTCATTCATCCAAAAGTTTATTCCAAACAAAATGTATTTGAACATGTCTCTGTTATCTGTGTACGGCTGTAAAAAAGTTCACTCAGTAATACACTTGTCTTAGTCTCATTAGGAAGCCTTACAAAAAAAAAAAAAAAGATACTTTTTGTGCCATGGAAAAAAAATGATTTTGAGTTCAAGGCTAATATCAAAATTTTAACAAATACTTAAGTGGACATCTTTCCAAATAACTGAAATTTTACAACAAGTTTACGGGAATCCTGTTCCACATAAAACAACAGTTTTCAGATAGATCAAGCCTTTTAAGGAAGGTCAGGAAAACCTCAAGAATGAGCCAAAAGAGGGAAGGCTGTTCAGAAGGTTATGGTGATTGCTCTTTTGGGGGGAGAGGGAGTTCAAAGGGGTAATCTTGACAGATTTTCTCAAAGGACACAGGATGATCACAGGGGCTTATTATGAAGAAGTTTTAAGAAAACAGAAAACTGCATTGATGAGAAAGGGACAGAAAGCTTGTTCCAAAGATTTTTTTTTTTCTTTTCCATCAGTACAATGTACCTGCTCATTCTTTGAGGGTAACGTTCTTTGAGAATTTCACTGGGAAAACCGACTCCATCTACCCTGTAGCCCTGATTTTTCCCCTTCAGACTTCTTTTTGTTTCCAAAATTTAAAGAAGATTTAAAAGGAATACAATTTGAGTTCCTTGAGGGTTCAGGGGAGGATGAGGTTGAAGGATATCAGTGCTCATGTCAGATGGATCCTGGCTGAAAGCAGAGAATAAGAGAAAGATGTGTACCTCTGTTTCATTGACTATGCAAACACACTTGACTGTGCAGATAATAACAAATTATGGATAATACTGTGAAAAATGGGAGTTCCAAAACACTTAATTGTGCTCATGAGGAACCTGTGCCTAGACTAAGAGTCAATTGTTGGAATAGAACAAGGGGACAGGCACAGTTTAAGATCACTAAAGTGTACATCACTGCTGTATCATTTCACCACGCTTATTCACTGTGTACACCAAGCAAATAATCCGATAAACTGGGCTATAGGAAGAAAAATGCAGCATCAGGATTGGAGAAAGACTCATCAGCTTCCTGAGATATGTAGATGACACAATCTTGCTTGCTGAAAGTAAAAGGGACTTGAAGCACTTATTGATGAAATTCAAAGACTACAGCCTTAAGTATGGATTACCCCTCCCTATTACTAAAACAAAAATTCTCACAAATGGACCATTAAGCAACATCATGATAAATGGAGAAAATATTGAAGCTGTCAAGGATTTCATTTTATTTGGATCCATAATTAACACCTGTGGAATCAGCAGTCAAGAAATCAAACGATCCACTGCATTGGGCAAATCTGCTGCAACAGACCTCTATAAAGTGTTAAAAAGCAAAGAAGTCACTGTGAGGACTAAGGTATGCCTGACCCAAGCCATGGTGTTTTAAATCACCTTACATGTGTGCAAAATCTGGAAAATGAAGAAGGCAGGCCCAAAAATAATTGATGCTTTTGAATTATGGTGTTGGTGAAGCATACTGAAAGTACCACGGACTGCCTGAAGAACAAACAAATCTGTCTTGCAAGAAGTACAACCAGAATCCCCCTTAGAAGTGAGGATGGCAAGACTTCATCTCACATACTTTGGGCATGTTATCAGGAGGGAACATTCCTTGGAGAAGGACATAATGCTCGGGAAAGTACAGGATCAATGAAAGAGATAAAGACCTTCAATGAGATGGATGGACGCAGTGGCTGAATGATGGGATCAAGTATAGCAATGACTCTGAGGCTGGAGTAGGACCAGGAACATTTTTTCTCTTTGACCATGGTGTCACTATCAGTGTGAATCCACTGGAAGATACCTAACAAGAACAGCTCAACTGTTGATCTGCTCGTAAATACCTTTGTCTTAAATTTCAAGTAATATAAAATCAATACCTACCTTACATGAAGTTTTCCTGTGATGAGAAACAGAAATTTAAGCCCGGTTGGCCATTTGAATCCACCAGGTGGCCCTTGGAAGCTCTATCAGGCAGTTCTACTATGTCCTACAGGGGGACTATGAGTTAGAATGGACTCAAAGGCAATGGGGTTTGGTTTTTAGTTTTTGTGTCCCTGTTGACACTATGAATGCTTTATTTGTCATGTATCAAGCAATTTGACTGAGACAAGTATTTCTGATGATCTATTCTGTAATCAAACATGTATGTATACTAGACGATTTTGATTTGTTAGCATTTAATTTGATTTCCTTACTCTTCAATACTTAGTGCCCTCCTTAGAGTCCTAATGTTCTCGGTACAAATTCTATTGATCATATTTAAATGCAAAGATAGTTGCTGGAAAGTAAGAATGGATGAAAAAATGAATAAAGAGAAGGTGGAGAATGGCAGGAAGGAAAAATGAAGGAAAGATATTTATGATGCATAATTAGAAGGACTAAAGGATTTATTATAGGTGATAACTGATGGAGAACGTCATGGTGAAAAACCATTTTAAGAACCAGAAGAAAGTATTGACACGTTTTCTAATTCATATTTTCAGTGAACTTAGAGCATGTTATGTGGGTAAAGAGGGAAGAACAACATGTTAACACAACAAATAAATTTGTGATTATGGTAGGGGGAAAAGACACCAAGACTCAAATCCAAACAGGATAGATCTTTATTAAGCCAAGGCAAAGAAAACAATTTGAATGTGGGAATCATCAGCTTGCACTGGGCACAAGAGACTAATGGATTTGTTAAATCATAATCCTGGAGTCGTTAATATGTTATTACAGAGGAAATAAAGTTGAGAAAAATTCTGATTTGTTTTTCATGGACACATCATTGTTAAAGGAACAGTAACCAGAGTGGGATATTTTGAGTGATTGGTTTAAACAGTTTTTGTTGTCTAATTTCCACTTGGTGATACATGCTTTCTGATTAATTACTGTTTAGTGACATTACGAGTATTCTAAAGAGGGGGATTTACAGGAGATTTGGAAAATTTCCATTTCTAAAATAAAAGTTACATAAACCCTGGCTGGGAAAAACTGACAACATTCATTATTTGCTTGATTAAAAAGAAAACATTTCCTTAAATACCAGATAACGGGCAAAACTGCCCTTACTCTCCATATTTATTAACCAGTTCAATTTTCCAGTTCCACAGATTCTCTAGGCCTGGACTCCACCGTAGCCTCCTTACACCAGCCAAGCACCTCATGTAGTTTTAAGGTCCCTATATCATTCCCTCCTTTTGATCAATCGAACATCCTTTGATTTCTTTAATATCATTCCTCTGTGTAGACTTAAGTCATCTTCAGCACAGTCTCTGTTTCCTCGATGATGGCATGGTGGCCTATTTGCTTCTTGGGCCATTAAACCCACTGCTTCTAACTGTCTGTTGGCCTACCTATCTATCTATCTATCTATCATCTACCTATCTATCTCTCTGTCTGTCTGTCTATCTATCTATCTATCATCTACCTATCTATCTACCTATCTATCTCTCTCTCTCTATCTATCTAGCATCTATCTAATCTATTAGCCGGATACCGTCTGGTTCTTCATCATGCACCACTGTAGTCATTTTCACCATGTTGTACATCATCAACAACTGAGGGCATTATTCACAGCCCTAGGCTGAATTAGGGGAATAACATGGCCCTTTCATTTGAACTAATGCAGAGTGAGGGAATTATCCCCTGTGTTACAGAAATGAGCAAAATCCATATGCAGCAGCTGCTTTGGAGCTGTAGCGTTATTTACCCAATGTGCTTTTCATTATAGGCCTAGAGAGTTAATGGGACTTCAAGGGTACCCAAGGTGCACTGGCCTTTCATACTCCATCCATCTAAACAAAGTAAGATGAAATAAAAGGTTTAGCATTAGAATTTTTCTCTAGACAGTTGGATCCTCCACACAGGAACATGTACCCACAGGAGGCACACATTACTCCAATTTCCACTGGGGAAAAGGGAAAGGAAATAGTCTGATTTGCTTTTCCAGCCATTTTTTCAGTATGGGAGTTATTATAAATAGACAAGCTTTCTAATTGAGATCTTTCCTTAAAATGGAAGTAAACTGGAGCCTCTGAATTC
This sequence comes from Loxodonta africana, assembly GCF_030014295.1. Lineage (NCBI taxonomy): Eukaryota > Metazoa > Chordata > Mammalia > Proboscidea > Elephantidae > Loxodonta > Loxodonta africana. Next base: position 25,874,706 of record NC_087348.1, on the reverse strand, counting down.
TGATAATTACAAAAACCTACTAAAGCAGCATAAACCTATTGTTATACAGAAAAGTGAAAGGACAGTCATTATTACCATAAACTATACCAGGACAAATAAATACTTGGGTAAAATAAAAAACAAGGCCCAGAAGGATAAACCGGGGAATTAAAGAGATGCCATAACCTGATGTAGATGGCTCATCTTTCTATGGTATTGATATTGACATCGACAACAGGTATATGGTTATAGATGAAAATGGGTAATGCTAAAGGATTTGAATTCTCATGTACAGTTTGTGGGGAAGGATAGCATAGCCAACAGTCTATTAAGTTGGTAGCACTGGCCACTGCCTGAGCCACTCTAACAAAGACATTGTTATGCTGACTTTTAACAGCAGTTGGGAGACATAATAGTCTTATAAGAGATATAAGCCTCATAGTGAAGAAAGATTGTCTATAAAAGTAATGTGTTAAAGCAATTAAATAAACTGAATGCTTTGAAGGTCAGTGGAGCAGGGGTGGGGGTTTGGGGACTATGGCTTCAGGGGACATCTAAGTCAATTGGCAAAATGAATTCTATTAAGAAAACATTTTGCATCCCACTTTTACATGCAGTGTCTGGGGTCTTAAACTCTAGCAAGAGGCCATCTAAGATGCATCAATGAGTCTCAGCCCACCTGGATCAAAGGAGAATGAAGAACACCAAGGCCACAAGGTAATTATGAGCCCAAGAGACAGAAAGGACTACATGAACTAGAGACTACATCATCCTGAGACCAGAAGAAGAACTAGATGGTGCCTGGTCACAACCGATGACTGCCCTGATAGGGAGCACGACAGAGAACCCCTGAGGGAGCAGGAGAGCAGTGGGATGTAGACCCCAATTTCTCATAAAAAGACCAGACTTAATGGTCTGACTAAGACTAGAAGAATCCTGTTAGTCATGGTCCCCAAACCTTCTGTTGGCCCAGGACAGGAACCATTCCTGAAGTCAACTCATCAGACATGGAAGGGACTGGACAATGGGTTGGAGAGAGATGCTGATGAGGACTGAGCTACTTGCATCAGGTGGACATTTGAGACTGTGTTGGCATCTCCTCTCTGGAGGGGAGATGGGAGGGTAGAGGGGGTTAGAAACTGGCAAAATGGTTAAGAAAGGAGAGACTGGAAGAAGGGAGCAGACTGACTCATTGGTGGAGAGTAAGTGGAAGTATGTAGTAAGGTGTATATAAGTTTATATGTGAGAGACTGACTTGATTTGTAAACTTGCACTTAAAGCATAACAAAAATTATTAAAAAAAAAAAAAAGTCCAGGTGTAACTGGACCAGTAGAGACAAGAGGAACCTCTGAGACTATGGCCCAGAGATACTCTTTAAACTGAAACCACTCCCAGAGGTCACCTTTCAGCTAAATAACATATTGTGCTCTTTTAGCTAAAAAAAAAAAAAAAAAAGTAATCTATATGAGACCAAATGGTCAACATTTACCCTAAAGCAAAGATGAGAGGGGGGATGGGGAGGGAAGCTAGATTAATGGAAACAGAACAACCGGAATGGATATAATGAGAATGTTGACACAATGTGGAAAATGTAACCAATGTTACTGAACGATAATGTGTAAAAATTGTTAAGTGGGAACATACTTTGCTGTGTAAACTTTCACCGAAAACACAATAAAATACTAAAAAAAAAAGAGCAATTAAAAAGTAAGTTATAGCTATTACAAAGTCAACACTCTCAGTTAAGATTAAGCGGATATAAACCATGTAAACAAAAATTAGAATGAAAATAACTAATGTACTAAGAACATACATAGTACTGATTCTAGTTTAAAAAAAATGGGTATAAAATGCTTGACTCAATTGATTAAAATGAACAGTAATGCCTCCAATATTTTGAAAATAGAGCAACACCTGACAGAGGCACTCTATGGGTAAAGAATATAGCTGAATAGTTAATGTATGACATGAGAAATTATGAGCCAGACACTAGTAGGATACAGCTCTTGTCCAGAGTCTTGGGGGAAGCTGTCAACATTAGGTGTCGTCTGCCTTTTGGTGTTGGAATGTCTGAAATTTAATTTTAGCATTTTGGTTGGTTGAAAACATCCAGGTGGTAACTACAGTATTCTTCAACTTGGAGAGCTGGGCTGAAGTTTTAACTTCCTGTGATCTGGAGTACTAGATAAGATCCTGTTAACTGGGGTTTGAGAGAATATTTTAATCGGGTGTTTTTTCCAATAAACATATATTCTAGGCTGAATAGTGGTAGCTCAGGTGCTTTTGATTTCTGATTACCAAAAGCATTTTTAAGTTGTGAGCAATATTTGCTAGAATACTGAATTAAATACTTGCAATATTGGAACAAGCCAGTTTGAGTTAAATTTGATTCAGAGCAAGTTGTCCAATGAGGGCAGGCCATAGACCTCTCAATAATAATTTCAGGAGGAGTTAATTTACTAATTTCAAATGAAGTAATTCTCAGATTCAAAAGGACCAGGGGCAATACTTTTGTTCACATTAACTGTAAAGATTTGGAAAGTTTGGCATTGAGTTTTTATTATATAAGGACAATGAAGTCTTTGGAAAATGGGGAAAGCTTTACATATCTCCTCGATTATTTGTCCAGTCAAATGGGTGTCTTGGTTAGTACAAAGGACCTTTGGGACTCTTCAAGTGGGGTTAATATTTTTAAGAAGCTTCTTAGCCACAAATGTGGCAATAGCTTGTAGACTCAGGAAAACTTTTACCCAGAGAGAAAATATATAAATTATTACTAATACAAACTTATAATTATTTAAAGGTGGAAGTTGAATAAACCCTACTTGCCGTTTAAGCATTGGCCCTGAAGGCAAAGGACTTATATCAGGTGGAGCTTTAAAAGGTTTTTTAGAATTAAATTGAAAAAAAAAAATAGGACACTGGGAACCCATTTGTTCAGCAGCTTTATGAAAGTGTCCCTACCAATATTTGCTTAAAAACATTATCGTCTTATTTCTGTTTCCAAATGGGTATTCATGTGTAATGCCTACAGCACAGAAGTTTGCAAAAATTTAGGGAGAACTAAGTTCTCATGAGGAACCATCCATATTCAAGAGGTAGAATGTGAGGAGTATCTTTTTTTTTTTTTTTTCCATTTCTCAATTTAGTCATGTGGGGCTGATTTTTAGTGTTCAAATAAATTCTTCTCACCAACTTCTCCAGGTTTAAAAGGATTTTATACGTGCATATTAAACAGTGGCTCATCATTCAAAACAGTGTCCCAATGTGAAGGACTATACATTTCTCTAATCTTAATATTTAAATCATGCTATCTCTCCTTCCTGAGATTGCCAGGTGGGCTTTGTGACCTGGCCAAGATATCTCAATTATTCAGGAAACTCCAAAGTTTTAGAATTGTCTTCTCGGGAAACAAGGACAAAGACTAATTTACTTCTCAGTGAAGTTAAATTCTTTCCACAAGATTAACTTTGAATGAATTTATGGTTAACATACGTCTTCTTATAAAGAGGGGTTTGTGAAGGCTCAATAATTGTATCTATCTGGGCCTCAGTTTCCTTGTATTTAACAACTCCTCCTCTTGGTCATACTGTCAGAAATACTGAGAGCTTGATTAAAAGTTTTGATCAGTGTTTAGTAGAAGCCTTCATTAATACAGTGGAAAGTCTGATTCTGAAAAATGGGTATGGTGGTTATTATTTGTTGTCTTATTGGCTAAAATTGATCCTTAATATACATTTTAGGAAGGCTATTATTATAATGAATGACTAAGAAGACAATACTCAAGTTTTGAAAAATTTCTCTGAGCCGAACACCCCAGAAAAAATTCAGACAGGAGGTAAATCCCATTGTTACTGCTGAAGGCACGGAGGCCCTCTGGACTCAATGGGTTCTTGCCTTTTCGCTTGTAAGAATACACAGAGGAGACAATTTTGGATTCAACTTTAACAGGTTTATTTTACTTGTGACAAGTAAAAGGAGTCAGAAGGGGCTCTTGCTGCTCAAAAAGTCTGACTTGGAAAAGGGGGGCATGGTTAGGGCTTTTCTGGGTTTGCTTATCTGGGTTCCGTTGAGATAATAGAGTAGTGAATGTTTAGTGGTTTTCTTTCAAGGGGCGGGTACTTCTCAGAATGGCAGTGCATACTAATTAGGTTGTGCCTGCTGATATTCAAGATGGGGTCCTCTCTTGCATCACTTATATAGTGCAGGTGCACTGATCTTTGGCACTACATCGCCCCCTTTGGTGGGCTAAGGAAGGTCAAACAGTGGTCACACTTTGCTCCTCTGAGCATGTGGAGCGTGTAAAAAGGGGGAAGGGACTAGAAAAACACGAAGAAGGAGGTAGTAATTCATGGATTGTTTTAGCCTTATTTTATGTTGGCAGGGTGTGGTTCCTGTTTACCCAACTTTTAGATGGTAATCTTTTAACAGCTCTTTCGTTCTGCCAGCACAGTTAACCCTGTCTGTCTCACCATGGTGTTTCAGGTTTTATTTTCACCGACTTAGCAGCTTCTTGTGCATGGGTGTCAGCTGTTACCACACTTTGTATACATAGCATTGTAGCATGAAGTACAAAAACCTCTTTGTGAGGTCAACATAAAATCTAAAGCTAGTCTATTTTGTAAAGCCATTTTGCTAATTTCTGATAATTCTTTGGATAGGGAAGGCATGACTTGCTGGCTTTATAACACTGAATCCTTTAATTTTGACACTATTTAGTCTAATACCATTTGCAATCTTAAAATATATCTCCAAAACTAAGAATGTGTGGTCCTCATGATGAAAAGAACTATTACCATAGTCAAGCAACTTACAAGTGTGCGTTCAATTAGAGAGTCTTTCAAAGTTCCATTTAGCGCTGTATCGAAATGAAAAATAGTTTGCTCTCTTGTTTCTACATCATTGGTCTATATTTCTAATTTTCTCTTTGGATAATTGATTACGTATGGACACATAAGGAACAGCATAAGTTATGTAGCAAGAACTAGTCCAAAATACGGGTAGAAAACAAAACCATTAGTTTCCTATAGTTTACAAAGAGGTGTGAGATTTCTCAAAGATAATGATCAGTCTAGAATTGGATAGCCCACAAGGGCATTCTATAATTTTTATTTAAACGTAAAATTTCTCTCTACAGCCACCCTCCTTTTGATCAAAGATCATTCCAAAACAAAGGTATTATTGATCTTAAAATAAGACTGATCGTCATTACTTATAGGTGCAGCAAGAATGATAATTTATTATACAGGCCTTTGAAATACGCTTTTTAAGTTTTCATAAAGAATCTCAGATTAAACTCTTAAATGCTTCTTGAGGCTAGAAAGCCAAATCAAGAGCTTGCTGCTAGATTTCAACTGTAGTACCCACAGATATGGGTGAGTTCTTCTCTTCTAGAGTTCTCAAAATAGCATAGTTTCCTGGGACTGCCAGAAAGTGACCTTCTTCACTAACCTGTATGGCTAGGAATCTTGTGGGTCAAGTACCAGACTAGTCTTCTTGGGATGGATTTGCATCCACTCTATAAATTCAAGTTTAATTTCTTAAATATGTCTGTGTCTAGTCATACCTGATTATACGAGCATCATTTTCAACTACCATGTTCTAGTAAAAAAAAAAAAGCTCACGTATATAACTCAGTTTTCCTATTATGTACAGTTAATAAGGAGGGCAGGTCCTTACTAAACCTATGCAAATAATTACATTGTCATAAAAATAAGAATACCCATTGTTTTCAAACTCTTTATTATTATTAATTATTATTATTTTAATAGTCTTCTGATTCCAGGGGGATCAAGGAGGGAGAAAAATATAAATGCTCCATTTGTGTTTACAAAAGCATTTAGTCTAAATTGCTAAACTTTATACATTATTTAAGAATAAAGAAAGTTTCCTTATATCTGGAATAAAGGACATCAGCAATACTCCAAGTAAATTCCATAGTACTTCTTCGATCCAATGAAACCTACGTAACTAACTCCTGTTCAGGTCAGTCTTGGGTTTTCAGTCTTGTGAACCAGCCAGCTTCTCTAGGAGAGTTTTTGAAATCCTCATTCAATCCAGTGGTATGGTCTCAAAGTTATGTCATTAGAAGTCTATGCACTCAAAAAGCTTGGCATAGTCCTTTCCATGGGTCTTTGAGACAGTGCGTTTTTTGTTGAAATACTCTAGCCTGTGATTGCTTGCAAATTCTTTCAGAAAATCAGAGTTTAAAAAAAAAAAAAAAACTGTAGACAACAAGAATTAATATTGCCATGGTTAACTCATTACTAATAAATTTTAACAGTGAAACATCTGATAGGTATTCAACAGGAAAGCAACACAGTTGACAAGAAATGTGGCTGTTTCTGAGATATTAGAAGGAAAATAAAGTCAATAAAAAAACTTTAGACAAAATATCTCTAAACATAATCACATTTTCAATGTAGACTGCATTTACAACTTATCTGTGAACATAAACTTTAAAAAGAGTTTCAGATATAATTTATAGTCCTAAAAATAATATACTATGAATAAAACCAATCATATAGTTAGAATATACCAAATATATATATTGTATATGAACCAAGTTTATCCATACATATGGCCTGTTTTGGCCTTCTCCCTGGAACATGTGAGTTGTACATTCTACTTGCTAAATTCTATTTGTTTTCTGGTCTTTCTGTGTGTGTCTCACTCCCTCATGTCACACGTGATAGACCAATCAAGGCAAGTACAGGCTCTCTAAGAATCAAACCGAAGACACTACTCTGACAACTCTAAAGAACTAATAGAGGGCACATGTTCCTAATATCATATAGGGTCACTATGAGTTGGAATTGACTCGATGGCCTCGGGTTTTTTGGTAGTACTTTGATTGGATGTTGAATATTGTGAATTTTATGTGAAAGAATAGTGTATTTTGTTGTTTTCCTAGAACATTAAACTTCTTAACCAAAGGTCACCTTGCTGTCTTCAGGCTGCATTTCATGCTATGTGGGTAATAGCCTAAAGCAGCTTTTATATCTGAGATCTCTACCTCAGGGAGGCATTCAACAAGAATTCTATGCTCTGACTGTCCTAAGTGACTTCCTGAAATTGTTCTTTTCACAGCATTGTGGAGTTTTATCCTAGCCCTGTACAATACAGAATTCAGTCAAAAACTCAAAGGGGACCTGTTATACAAATGAAGGCATTTTCTCGGAGTAGCTTCCTACTCAGCAGTACTCTGTTTGGCACATTTCAGCTACTCCAACCTCCCTAATGTCCAAAAATTTTCTCCATGTTCAGAAAGCTCATTGCTCTCTGCTTGAGGTGTCCTGAAGTCCAGAAAGTGCCGCAGTTCCAGGAAGTGTCTTAGTTCAGGTGGTCAGGAATATCATTAGACGCACCTTCTTTGTTCTTTTCTCATAGAAACGACACTCCAATTCTCCTTACTGTCCCAGGCCTGAACATTTCGTTTCCTATACACTCCACAATTTTCCAGCTGTTTATAGGAATAACCTATTCTAGTTGCTACATCATTGAAGGGAATATAATCCTGAGTGCATTTCGACTAGAAATCTTTATACCCTAATCTTAAACGGGTAGCAACCAATTCCCGCATGACATAGGTCTTGAATGTTGTGCTTCATGACTAGAAAAGCTTAGGGATGTCTCAGTTATCTAGTACTGCTGTATCAGAAAAACCTCAAGTGCGTGGCTTTAATGAACATGAACTTATTTTCTCAGTTTACCAAAACCAAACCAGACCCGTTGTCATCAAGCGACCCTATAGGGCAGAGTAGAACTGTCCCATAGGGTTCCCAAGGAGTGGCTGGTGGATTACAACTTCTGAAATTTTTGGTTAGCAGCCAAGCTTTTAACCACTGTTCCACCAGGGCTCCGCTCACAATTTAGGAGGCTAGAAGTCCTAATCCTGGGAACCAGCTCTAAGGGAAGGTTTTCTCTCTCTGTTGGCCCTGGGTGATAGTTCATGCTCACAGAATACTAGGTTTTCTTTGAGAGGGCAATGAATTAGAGCAGAGGCTAAAAGGGAATTCAACTGGATTAAGCTAAAGAAGCTTCATTACCTTCAGTCAGCGCAGTTCCATTGTGATTAACTGTCTTTCTTTGTAAAATTTTATAAAACGAAGGGGCTGGTGTTATTACTAGGACATTTGGAAATCACAGTCCTTTAACCTATGAATTGTCAGTTGTAGAGCTTCAGAGACAAATTGATAATTTGCAATACATGCTGTTATAAATGCAAACGTACGTATTCCAAATACCTTATAGAGCCTCTCATCTCCACGTCTTTTGTTATGTTAGAGGAAATAAACCATATACAATTAAATGGCCTAAATCTCTCAACATTGATGTAAACCATCAATTTTAACAGGTATGGTTGCAGATCTGTGTCTTGAAGCGCATATAAATTTGAAGATTTTCATTAAAACAAGCAATATAAATACAAACAGAAGCAGAAATGTGAATAGTTATTTAAATGGAAAAATAGAAACAGCATTAGATTATAAACAAATTGATCTGGATAATAAACATTATTACATGAAGAAATACAAACTTTCATAAATTAAATGCAAGACACATTTTAGCATATTGCGTGGTAGGCATGTTCTTAGAAGCTATTCTAACACCAGAACAAAAGCATTATTAAATTACACATGTCATTGTTTTGAACCATAAAAACAAACCTTCTTAGCCTCAAATAAAGTATCATTAACTCAATTCCCATTCATTTTGACCCCAGAGATGCCTATTGACATTTGGTGAAGTGTAATGGAGAGGATGTCAGAATGGCAAGAGAACGTGCCTTTAACTGATCATGGTTATAATATTCTACTTTCTCAGCACTTACAAAGATGCATCACCCTATGAGTGCACTGTTAAGGACTCACTGAAGGTCTTGGAAGGGGACAGGGCAAATGAGGGGCCATAAAACTTGTGTTTCATTAACCTCATGTTATCTCTCTCACTCTCTTTAAGAATATCAGTATCTTACAAATATTCTCAGACAAAAAAAAGAAGTGTAATAAAGTAAAATGGTGATGCCATTGTGTAAACAAAATAAAATATATTTCTCCATTAACAAAATCATGTGTTTGTTACTAATGAATATAAATAACAAATGATGTTGACCTGATTTAGAATTTAATCCTTGCCGTATCAGTAAATAAAGTGTTTTATACAGATGCCTCCTATTCCGGAATGAAGGAGGTTCTAAAGATTATTTTAACTTCAAAATAAAAAAAAATAAGATGCAGGAATTATTTTTCTCCCCACAAATATAAAGTAAGAAAGCAATGGTGGTTCAGGGGTAGAATTCTTGCCTTCTCCTTGTTTACACGGGAGTCTATGAAAGATAATACCAACCACTCTGGGTTTTTCCCCAGAAGAGATAACTGGACTAAATGGACCAAAAGAACCTAACGGTGATGACTGAGTTCATTCTAATTGGAGTCACAAGGCGCCCTGAACTGCAGCTGCCCCTCTTGGGGGTCTTCCTCCTCATCTACATGACCACAGTGATGGGAAACCTAGGCCTGATCATCCTGACCAAGGTGGACTCCCGCCTACACACGCCTATGTATTTTTTCATCAGACACCTGGCCTTCATTGATCTTGGTAATTCTACTGTCATTTGTCCCAAGATGCTGGTAAATTTTGTTGTGAATCAAAATACCATTTCCTATTATGAATGTGCCACCCAGCTGGCTTTCTTCCTTTTGTTCATTATCAGTGAATTTTTCATCCTGTCGGCCATGGCCTATGACCGCTTTGTGGCCATCTGTAACCCTCTGCTCTACAATGTTATCATGTCCCCAAGACGTTGCCATGTGCTTGTGGGTATTCCATACATTTATAGTATCTTTCAGTCTCTGATGTTCACCATTAAGATTTTCACATTGACCTTCTGTGGCTCTAATGTCGTCAGTCATTTCTACTGTGATGATGTCCCTTTGATACCTATGCTCTGCTCAAATGCACAAGAGGTACAGTTGTTGATCATAATGTTTTCAGCATTTAATCTGATTTCCACCTTGTTGGTTGTCCTGCTATCCTACCTGCTGATTCTGATAGCCATATTTCGAGTGCATTCTGCTGAGGGCAGGAAAAAAGCTTTCTCCACATGCGGTTCTCATCTGACAGTGGTGGTTGTGTTCTATGGGACTCTACTTTTCATGTATTTGCAGCCCAAATCTCCTCATTCATTTGAAACCAAGAAAATAGCCTCTGTGTTTTACACTTTAGTCATTCCCATGCTTAACCCCTTGATCTACAGCTTAAGGAACAAAGAAGTAAAAAATGCCTTCCACAGGATCGTTAAGAATCCATGAAATCTTTGTATTTAATATTCAAAATGCAATACTGTTTCAAGACAGATATCTCTGGATGATATTTCTAAAATGCAGAATGACATTCTCTTTGGCACCAGAACTAAAACTAATTATAAAGCAGAAATAAATACTGGATGTCCTTTATATAAATCCATGTTAATTCTTGCAATATATATCTCAAATTAAACGTCATTTCTTCTTCATCACAGTTTGCTTCCTATTCATTTCTTTCTTATGTGTTTCCATAGAGCCTTATAGTTCCCCCATGGAAACATTTATTATGCACCTATTCAGTAAACTACGCATTTGTTTCAATCAGGTTTTTTTTCTTTCTTTCTTTCTTTTTTAATACGGGAATCTTATCAATCTGCTTTCATGTCATTGCTGAGGCTAATATAAGAATGTAACCAAAACTGCAGACAAAACATGATCTGTGCTCCTATTGACCCCATGAATGATGTGTTAGTCAACTGTGTTTTCTACTTGATAATCACTTCTTATCTATGTTATACTCCAACATGTGTGAGGTATGGAAGGTAATTTTGATCTGCTATCATTTAATTTGACATCCTTCCTTCTGAGCTGACTATCCCTGCAGGCTGATCCTTACTACCATATACTTCACGCACAGACGGTAGTTAGAAAAGGAAATATGGATAACAGAAAATGAATAGAGACAGGGTGGTGAATAGGAGGAAGTGAAAAAAAAAAGATATTAAGGATGTCTGATGTGAAGGACTAAAGTATTTATTAAAGATAATAATTGATGGAGATTATGATGATTAAAAAAGTATTGCAAAACCAAGAGAAAGTATTGACATACTTTCTAATTCATATTTTCACTGTGTCGGAGAATATTATATGTGTGCAGAAGGAAGAACAATGAATCAATAGGGCATGTTATGCTACAGTGAAACAATTTTATTGCTGAACACTCACATATTTTACTAACAGCAAAATGTGGATATTGTTCTCTTTATCTGTAGAGGATATATAAAGGAAGGTTAGCTAAATTCTGATGAATGAATAGATACTCTACTGAAGTGTAGTTACTTTCACCATTAATTTCTATTTATTCTCTAGAAGACTTTGGGAACAAATATTTATAACTTTTCAAACTTTCCTCCCTTCAAACAAAATATCTTCCTGTCTTCCATGTTGTCTTCATCTTCATTTATAATATCAACATTCCTTACCCCACTTTGGTTTATTCTGGTCTCCACAATGATGTGTTCCACTAATCCAGAGAAGTACAAACTTTAATACATCATACCTAAAGTACATATTTTATGTATTTTCTTGGAAATCTAATCATATCTGACAGAGCTAGAAAATATGCATAAAACTCAATACTGAGCTAAAAGAGAAACCTCGGCAGAAATGCAGAATGATTACATAGTTTGGAAAGAATCAAAACTGTTCAAGAAATCACAACAACAATTTAAGTCAGGAAATCTACTCTGGTAAAAAAGGCAAACAAAATTATATACATAATCATAACACCCTATTTATTAATATAATTACAGGTTTACATATTTTAATTTGAAGTATTATTGAGTGTAATGTAGTTTACATATTTTATATGACTTATATGTACATATACATATATATGTATGATTTAAGACTGTACTGAATCAACAAAAAGAGAAATTAGGAGCTTGAAAAAGTCAATTTCAGATAAAAGAAACACACACACTCTCATTTGTATACCTACCTTTACCATGTCAACTTCCAACCATGTTGACCACGTGTGTGTCAGAACAGAACTCTGCTTCGTAAGGGTTCAGGGGGTGATTATTCATAAGCAGAACAAAAAGCTTTTCTTCCAGGCCTTCCTGGGTGAGTTTCAACCTCCAACCTTTTGCTTAACAGCATGTGGTTATGTGTGTATCAATATAAATGTGCATGTATTATGTACGTATAAAGGCAATGAAGAAAAATTCAATGTCTCATATAAATGGCACATTGAATTGATTTTTAATATAATCTTTCATTCAATATAAACTTATATATTTATTAAACCAAATTTTATCTATATCCTCATGAAAACTTATATATTTTTTTCTGTATTATGCAGAAAAAATACTATTCTTAAAATTCCAGAACTCAGAGGAAATGGATAAATTGAAGAATTTGATCAATAGAGCATTAATAGACAATAAATACAATAAAGAGTTGAAAAGTGTATTTATAGTAATTATTTATTGAGGCGAAATTCACAAGACAAAAAATGAACCGTTTAAAAGTGTTGAATCCAGTGGCTTTTATTATAGTCACAATATTGTGCAACCAACACATTTACCTGGTGCAAAATAATTTATATCAGCCTGATAAATGTCCTCTTATGGATTAAGGTATCTGTCCTCAATCCAGTCACGTCCACACAGCTGCTGACAACCACTAATCTGCTCTTTGTCTCTGTGAATTTTCCTATTCTGGTTATTGCATATAAATGTAAAAGTTCAATATATGACCTTCTGTTTTTTGCTTTTCTTATTTAGCTTTAGATATTTCAGGCTCATAGCATGTATTGCTGCAGCATTGTTTTATGACTGATTAAGATTTCATTTAATGAATATACCATATTTTCTTAATCTATTCATCTGTTGAAGGACATAGTGTTTTCAAAATTCGTCAGTGTGTACCCTTTTGATCAGTGTGTTTCCTGTATGTAAATTTTCCTCAATCCTTGCACACATAGAGGTCATCAAAAAAAAGAGACATGGATAAAATTTTATGAGACAAGATATATTTTCATACAACTAAATTTGACTCACTGTGAGGTTCTACTGAACATCATCCAATACTGGTGGTATCTACTGTTGGTTTATGTGGTAACGCATTGTATCCCGATAAATCTTATGGGTTTGCCACATGAGAAAAAAAGGCAAATATATCAGTTATTTAGAGATGTGAGCCAGGTTTTAATCTCAAATCCTCTAGTTATTAACTGCCCTCACAATTATTGCTAGGTTTGAGTCCATTTCTGTAGCCACCATGTTAGTCCATCTTGTTGATGGTCTTCCTCTTTTTCACTGATCAAACATCATGTCCTTATCCTGGAATTGATCCCTCCTGATAACATGTCCAAAGTAAGTGAGAGGAAGCCTTGGTCATCCTTGGTCCTAAGGAGCATTCCAGCTATACTTCTTTCAAGACAGATTTGTTTGTTCTTCTGACAGGCCATGTATATTCAGTATTCTTCACCAATACCATAATTTAAATACATCAGTTCTTCTTCAGTTATCTTCTCTAACCAAGGTAAATTAGAGGATGTGTCCACAAGTATATAAGAATGATTATGCTAGATTTGTTTTATTATAGGCATAAGTTCAAGTGGTATATAAGAATTGTGGCATATTCACAAGTAGAATACTACACAGCAATACAAATATGATATGGAAAATGTAAATGCAGTATGGTGATTCAAGGAGGACAAACAGAGTATTTATCTTACTATTTGACTCATGTGAATTTCACATACAGGGAAAAGAAACCTAGAGACAGAAGTCAGAACAGCAGCTGCCTGGGGATAATATAAAGCTAATCCCTTAGTGACGTAAATGGTCAAGGGTGTGGAGGGCACAGCGTGAAGGAACTTTCTTTGTATTGACAACGTTCTAGATCTTGATTTATGTTGGTACAAATAAAACGCATTTGTCAAAACTCATCGATGGGTATCCTTTTGATCAGTGTGTTTCATTGTAAGTAATGTTTCCTCAATTCTTGTACCTATGGAAGTCACCAAGGAAGGAGGCATGGATAAAATTTTATGAGATGAGATATAGTCCTTACAAGTAAATTTGACTCACTATGAGGTTCTACTGAGCATTATCCAACCCTGGTGTTATGGTAGCTAATTTCAAATTCTTTAGTTATTAATTATGTATTTTGGACAAATTATACATTTTAACCTGGCTCAATCTCTTCTGAATATGAGAATACCAGTTGCCTTAGAGTAAATGCTGACTTACAGCAACGCCACGCATGTGAGTGTAGAGCTGCACAGTATAATGTTTTCAGTGGCTGACTTTTTTGAAAACTAGAATGACAGGCATTTCTTCTGAGGCTCTGCCCAGTAAAAATGGAAGTAGTATGGGTTAAATTATGAGTTAAATGTTGGGTTTAACATATATATGAGTTAAATGATATATTTATAGCACAGTGCCTGGTACATATTTCTTTTGGTAATAAATTCAAAGAAAAATCCTACCTAATGATGATACAGGCATTTAGTACTTCATCATGACTTTCCGACTGTTGCAGTTTTACTGAGATTGAGCTGATATCCATTTTTTTTCATTGTGTGTGTATTTCTTGACTGTGTAAATCAACAAATACATTCACATCGTGTAGATTCTATGATATCGTATAGATGACTTAGGTTTTGTTCCTTCATTGAATTACCCCTTCCTTCTTTTCACTGGGGAATATGTAAGATATCTTGGATAATTAGCAGGCACATTAAGCCAAATTTATAAGCCCCTCAGATGTTTTCAGCATAATCAGTGAAATCCCTGCTAATTCTTTGGGGAATATGCAAAAGCAAAGGGAAATGATAAATTCATCCTACCAAAGAAAACAAGAGAATCATTTGAGGAAAAAAATTCTGATTTCCTACTCAAGGTGAGTGGGTTGAAATTCTCTCAGATTCTGATTATCAGGTAGATTTCAATCATTTACCATCACTCCTAACACCTGAATGCAGACGCTATTATGGCCACTCACAAATTACCCCTTCAACTTCACCACAAACATTCATTTTCTCTTTTGTTAACTAGGATTCTATGGAGCTCTATGGTGTTTTTAGGACATTAAATCCTATAAATTTGTGTGCCTCAACTGTATTTGTTTTATTGGAGCTGATATTGGCATTTGATTACTGCAAGTGAAGAGGGAACAAGAAATACTTGAAAATTCAGCACCAATTTAATTTACTAAAATCTATTAGGGTTAGACATACTTTGAGTGCTTCGTCAGGAAAGACCAAATGCTAGAAAATGACATCACATTTGGTCAAGTAGAAGGCCAACAAAAGGAAGGAACTCTCAATGGGATGGATTGACACAATAGTTCATACCAATAATGCACTCTAACATACTGACAATTATGAAGATGGAAAAGAAATGGACATCATTTTGCTCTGTTATACATGGGGTCACCATAAGTCAGAGCCAATTTGACAGCAACAAGCAACAACGTCAAATTAAGGTTAGCATTGACAGATATAATACAGAACTTCCAGGCATGACTCTATTTAAGCAAAATATATATATTTTTTGTTAGAATTATGCCCGAGACATTATTAAATAAATAATTTTTTTTTCAGTATGAGAGTGTCCAATGAAATATTTGTCAAAAAATGAATATTGTTGGTACAAGTGTGCCCCATGCAACATCTGTGATATTTTGAACAATTTTTACATAAAATTTCCCATGAAAAACACACCATTTTTCGGTTGTTAATGGTGATAATATGTTTGTTTTTGCTCTTTATTTTCCCTAGTAGTTTCTTTACTACTAATGGGCTTGATTTTTCAGTATGGGCAATTTAAACCGATGGAGCAGACTGAAAAATACAGTGTTTTTTACGAGTTATGGAGTTATGAAAAACTCCTTGAACCTAAAGTAATTCCTACCTGATACTATCATTTTTTTTTTTTTTACTATCATGTCTGAGGACTGAAAAATTGTTTATCTGTACACTTGCATATTTTTTCTTCCCTAGTGATGATCACTACTCAGAGATATGAAAAATGTACATATTTCGATGTCCAGGACAGATTAGAGATATTCTTTTCCAAAAAGGTAAAAACTAGATGTCTTCGGAGAGAGGTAGTAAACGACACTGAAGAAGTTCATAGGTTCAATAAACATTAGAATAATTGTTAGAGAACATTGAAAATTTAAAAGTCATAGAATTGGAAGTAAAAATCTGAATTCTTTACCTCAATCCAGTATTCTACAGGAAAATCCTACTATTTCAGGCTTTGTGATACGCAAATTGAGATAAAGTTTTCAAAAGGACATAGGTTTATAGTTCTTATTCTGTAAGGCAAGAAGGACGTGGAAAGATTGGAGCTGAGGGCAGAAATAACAGAAAACTTATCTAAAAAAAGAAGGGACAGAGGTGACTCACCAATCTCTAGTATTATCCTGCCTCCCAATCTCCTGGTTCAGGCTGGCAAAATCAACCCAAAATTAGCACATTTCTAGGATTCCTGCTATTCTCCTGAAAATCCCATCCAGCCTCGGGATCAAAAGTCATCCTTACAAACATCTGTCTATACTCCAGCTCTGAACTTCAGCTAGTCCATACTGTAGACTTAGACTTTGCCTGTGGCCCTTGGAAGTTTCTAATAGTTGTGCAGACCAAGCATGGGCATTATACCACATGATAATAATTATATTCTCCATTTTACATCAGTGAATATTTGGAACACCACTTACTGTCCCAATTGAAAATCATGCTTACAGAGTCCTAGGTTTCCATTGAAGGACGATGAATGTGAGAAGAGGTTAAAAGGAAAAGCGAGTGGATCCCACTAAAGAGATTCATTTGTTCCAATCAGGTAGTTCAACTTCAATTTACTGACTTTCTTTGTAAAACTTCATGAAACAAGGTACAGAAGTTATCACTAAGATATTTGAAAATCACACTCTTAAACTGTATAAATTCTCTATTCTGTGGTTCCCAAAATAAATTGACAGTTTTCAGCACATAATGTAATAAATTCCCAAATAAATATTCTAAACTCCTATGGAAGCTACTACTTCCATACTGTCATATTAGAGGAAATAGAGCATATGCAATTAAGTAGTCAAAATCCTTGAATGCTGCTATAAGCTTAGATTATAACAGGTATATATCCAGATCTTGTATGTTTTGAAACTTATACAAATTTGGGGGTTTTCATTAAAAAATGACATGCAATTATAAATACAAATTGAAGCATGAACGGGAATATTTATTTGGAATAAAAAAAAATTTCAAGATAAAACTGACCTTGGTCAAAAAATTATAAAATTTATACATA
Organism: Loxodonta africana; assembly: GCF_030014295.1. NCBI lineage: Eukaryota > Metazoa > Chordata > Mammalia > Proboscidea > Elephantidae > Loxodonta > Loxodonta africana. Next base: position 25,857,376 of record NC_087348.1, on the reverse strand, counting down.
TAAAAAGAGTTTATTAATTATATTCAAGACACATCTCAGCATACCAGCTGCTAGGTGTGTTCTTAGAAGATATTCCAATAACAAAAAGATCACCTTATTAAATGATACTTTCTATTGTTTTTGAACCATAAAAATACACCTACTAAACCTCAAATAAAGTACCATTAACTCAGTTCCTATTTATTTGGGCCCCAGGAATGTCTGTTGACACTCCATTGCAAATTGACATTACTTGAAGTACAATAAAGCAGAAGTCAGAATGGCAAGAGACTATGTCCTAAATCATGATTATGGTGGGCAAACTGTGCCTTCACAGTGGTTAAGTTCTCTGCTACTAAATGGGAAGTTGGCAGATGGAACCTACCAGCTGTTCCACAGGATTAAGATGTGGCTGTCTGCTTCCATAAAAATTACTGCCTTGGAAACCCTATGAGGCAGTTCTCTTTTGTCCTATAGAGTCACTACGTGTTGGAATCGACTCCATAGCAGTGGGTTATAAAACAAGTTTCACTAACTTCATGTTGTCTCTGCTTCTTTTTCTAAAACTATCAAAATCCCACATAAATTCTCAGACAAAAATGAAGTGGACTAAAGGAAAACTTTGATGTAATCTTGTAGATAAAATATACTATTTCTATATTAACATTACAGATTTGTGAAGTTAAAATAAACTTTAGGATCACCTACATTGCAAAATAGGAGGATCGACATAAAACTCAATATTCATTGTCACAACGTAGATTAATTTCTGTTGAGTTACTTTAGAATTCAATCTATGTTATTTTAATGAGTAATGTGTTACATATGGATCCCTCTATTTTCGGATGTGGAAACCCTGGTAGTGTAGTGGTTATATGGGTTCAAACTCAAATCCACTAGGTGCTTCTTGGAAACTCTATGAGGCAGTTCTACTCTGATCTATAAGGTTGCTTTGAATAGTAATTGAATCCATGGCAATGAGTTTTTTCTTTTTTTGAGGGATATAGAAGTTTCTAAAGTTTACCTCAACTTCAAAATCAGATGAGGAGCCCTGGTTTTACAGTGGTTAAGCACTTGTCTGCTAACAGAAAGGTAAGCCACTCTGTGGGATAAACATGTGGCAACCTGCTTTCATAAAGATTACAGCCTTGGAAAGCCTATGAGAAAGTTCTATTCCATCCTATAGGGATGCTATGAGTCAGAAATGATTCAACGATGACACAAAACAACAACAATATGAAGAAAAAGATCACTGGTTACTCAGTGGTAGTCTTCTGTATGGGAAACCTAGGTTAGATTTCTGACCAGTACACCTCGTACACTACTGTCACTGTGTCTGTCAGTAGCGCATTCTGTATTGCTATGATGCCGGCCAGGTTTCAGTAGAGATTCCAGATTAAGACAATCTAAGAAAAAATGCGCAGTGATCAAATTCTGAAAATCAGCCAGTGAGAACCCTATGGATCACAAGGGTCCAATCCAAAACAGATCATGGGGATGGTGCAAGAGCGGGCTGTGTTTTGTTCCATTGTGCTTGTGGTCACTGTGAGCCGAGCTTAACTCCATGACAGATAAAAACAACAAAACGCATGGAAAAAATTTCCATTGCTCCTAAAATATTATAACTCGTTTAGACAATACTACATGAAAGCTAATACCAAACCCTCTGTTTCTTCCCAGAAAAGATAACTGGACCAAATGGGCCAACAGAATCTAACAGTGCTGACTGAATTCATTCTAACTGGAGTCACGAGGCACCCTGAGTTGCAGTACCCGCTTTTGAGGGTGTTTCTCCTCATCTACATGATCACAGTGGTGGGCAACCTGGGCATGATCATCTTGACCAAGATGGATTCCCGCCTACACACACCTATGTATTTTTTCATCAGACACCCGGCCGTCATTGATCTTGGTAATTCTACTGTCATTTGTCCCAAGATGTTAGTAAATTTTGTTGTGGATAAAAATACCATTTCCTATTATGCATGTGCCACACAGATGGCTTTCTTCATTTTGTTCACTATCAGTGAACTTTTTATCCTTTCAGCCATGGCCTATTACTGCTATGTGGCTGTCTGTAACCCTCTACTCTACAATGTTATCATGTCCCAAAGACTTTGCCATGTGCTGGTGGGCGTTCCATATCTCTACAGTACCCTTCAGTCTCTGATGTTCACCATTAAGACTCTTACATCCATCTTCTGTGGCTCTAATGTCATCAGTCACTTCTACTGTGATGATGTTCCCTTGTTATCTATGCTTTGCTCAAATTCACAAGAAATAGAATTGATGCTCATGATATTTTCAGCATTTAATTTGATATCCTCCCTCCTGGTTGTCCTGCTGTCCTACCTGCTGATTCTGAGAGCCATATTTTGAATGCATTCTGCCGAGAGCAGGAAAAAAGTTTTCTCCACATGTGGTTCTCATCTGACAGTGGTGGTTGTGTTTTACGGGACTCTATTATTTATGTATGTGCAGCTGAAATCTGCTCGCTCATATGATACTGACACAATGGTCTCTGTGTTTTGCACTTTAATCATCCCTATGCTTAACCGTTTGATATACAGTATGAGGAACGAAGAGGTAAAAAGTGGCTTCCACAGGGTTTTTAATAATTGATGCCAACTTTACATATAATATTCAATATTCACCCTTGTTTTAGTAAAAAATGCCAAAGGCAATGTCACTTGATAATATTTTTAATAAATATACATGCATTCCTTTTGGTTCCAAGGCAGAGGCTAATTCTAAGTCAGATGCCATTACATTGTTTATGGTAAGACAAATTAACCCTTTTTTACATCTCAAATTAAGATCCATTCCTTCCCCAATGTTTCTTTACATCTCAAATTAAGAGTCATTCCTTCCCCAATGTTTCTTTCTTCCTATGCATTGCTTACTTATATGATTTGATAGACTCTCATACTTCCACAATGATAAATTTGAATACACGCTTGATCAATAAAACATGTGATTGTTTCTGTCAATTTTTTTAAGGACAAGCATCTTCTCAGTTGTTTTCCCATTACATTTTCTAAACCTGAAGCAGCAGCGTAAATAATGTTGCAGCCAAAGAGTTCTTTTGTCCCATGAACACATGAATAATTTATGTCATTTTATTGTCAATCAATTCTACTGTGAAAATAAATTCTTAGCTATTATGTACTAAATCATGTGAAGTGGACTAGATAATTTTCATTTGTTAGCATTTAATTTGATTTCTTTCTTCTCTGCTTTGCTTTGGCATAGATAGTGCCCTAAGAAAATATTTTAAACTGGTGAATAAGAAGCTAGTAAACAAGCAGTTAAATAAATTTTAGCATAACTGATGGCTTTAACAAACAAAAATTTATTCTCTCACTGTCTAGTAGTTCAAAAGTCTGAATTCAGGGCATGAACTCCAGGGGAAGGCTTTCTCTGTCAGCTCTAGAGGAAGGTCCTTGTCATCAATCTTCCCCTTTGAGACACACAGAGTTAATTGCGCTTGTGGAACAAAAGAACTGTTAAAAAATTACCATCTAGAATTTGGATAAACAAGAATCATACCCTGTCAACATGAGATAAGGTTGAAATAACCCATGAATTACTATCTCCTTCTTAGAGTTTTTCTAGTTCCTTCCACCTTTACAGGCTCCGCATGAGCAGAAGAACAAAATGTGAATGCTGTTTAAACCTTCCTTAGCCTACCAAAGATGGCCATGTAGTGTCAAAGATCAGTGTGCTTGTACTATATAACATAATAAGTGATGCCAAGGGCTGCCAAGAGGGCTCCATCTTGAATATCAGTGGTTTCCATCTTGGATTCCAGATGCACACGCTACCTAATTAGTATGCACCACAGTTCTGAGAAGTACTCACCCCTTGAAAGAAACCCAGTAAATATTCATTACTCTTTTGTCTCCACCGAACTCATATAAGCCCTACCTTTGCTTGCCTTTTCAAATCAGTCTTTTGGGGAGGCATAAGCCCCCACTGACTCCTTTTACTTTTCACAAGTAAAATAAACCTGTTAGAGCTGAACCCAAAATTCTCCGCTGTGTATTCTTACAAGAGGAAAACAAGGACCCATTGAGTCTGGAGGGCCTACCATTCCCTTGGTGGTAACACGTGCTCTAGAAACTTCTCAGTGCAGGGGGTGTGAGTCCAAAGGACACAAACTGCTCCTGTCACTAGATTCTTGGTGGTATGAGGTCTCCCATCTCTCTGTTCACTTCTCTCTGTTATATCTCAAAAGAGATTGACTCAAGACACAACTTCATCTTGTAGATTGAGCCCTGCCTCATTAATGTAACTGCCTCTAATCCTGCCTCATTAACATCATAGAGGTAGGATTTACAACACACAGGAAAATCACATCAGATAACAAAATGGTGGACAATCACACAATACTGGGAATCATGACCTAGTCAAGCTGACAGACATTTTTTTGAGTGGGGCACAATTCAATAGATAACACTGAGTAATATCAACATATCTAATCCCATCTGTTAATTTTGGTTTAGCTTTCACAGACATTTGGACCAAAAAGAGGAATTAAGAAGCAAAATATAATGATGTTGGTTTTTACATTTGTTTATACATTTATCTTTACCAATGTTATTTATTTTGTCTTACTATTTATTGTCCTTTCATTTTATCTTATAGACCTTCCTTCATTTTAGGGTAATTTTGTCAAGCATGTAATTCTATGTCGAAATATTTACCCTAGCACTTTAAACATGTAATCCCACTGCCTTTAAACCTCCATGCTTTCTGCTGAGAAATAAAATGTTAATCTTACTGAAATTCCATGTGTGAGATCAGTTGCAGATCACTTGCAGTTTTCAAAATTCTTCATCTTTGACAGTTTGATTATAATTTGTCTAAACATGTATTTATCCTACTTGAGATGAATTTAACTTTGGGGTAATCAAAATAATGTATTTTACCCAACTTCAAAATATTTAAACCATTATTTGACAGATAAGTGGTGATCACAGCAACACGCAAGCAGCCACAGTAAGACAAACTGACAGATGAGTCGTGGTGTACTAGCTAGTCATACTGTGGTGGCTTGTGAGTTGCTATGATGCTAGAAGTTATGCCACTGGTATTTCAAACACTATCAGGGTCACCGATGGTGGACAAGTTTCAACAGAGCTTCCAGTCTAAAACAGAATAGCAAGAAGGACCTCATGATCTACTTCTGAAAAAATTGGCAGGTGAAAACCTTATGAATAGTAGTAGGACATTGTCTGATGTAGTGCCAGATGATGAGCTCCTCAGGTTTGAAATCACTCAAAATATGACTAAGGAAGAGCTGCTACCTTAAATAGAGTTGACCTGAATAATGTGGGTGGAATATAGCTTTCAGGAGCTTCATTTGCTCAGGTGGCAAGATCCAAAATGAGAAGAAATAGCTGCAAATATCCATTAATAAATTACAATGTGGAGTGTATGATGTGTGAATCTAGGAAAATTGGAAGTCACCTAAAAGGAAATGGAACACATAAAGATTAATATCCTAGGCATTAATGAGCTGAAATGGACTGGTATCAGCCATTTTAAATTGTACAATTGTATGGTCTACTATGCCAGGAATGACAAACTGAAGCAAAATGGCATCACATCCATTTTCAAAAAGAACATTTCAAGAGCTATCCTGAAGTTTAACACTGTCTGTGTTAGGATAATATCTATATACCTACAATGAAAACCAGTTAATATAAATATTATTCAAATTTATGCACCAACCACTAATGGAAAGATGAAGAAATTGAAGATTTTTATCAGTTTCTCCATCTGAAATTGATCAAATTTGCAATCAAGATGCATTGATCATTATTAATGATTGGAATGCAAAAGCTGGAAACCAAGAAGGATAGGCAATCGGAAAATAGGGTCTTGGTGACAGAAACAACACTAGAGATCTCATGATAAAATTTTAAGAGGTCAATGACTTATTCATTGCGAATACCTTTTTTCAGCAATATAAACAGTGACCATACACATGGACTTCACTGGATGGAATATATAGAAATCAAATAGAATACATCTGTGAGAAGAGACGATGGAGAAGCTGAATTTCGTCAGTCAGAACATGGCCACTGGCCATCTGTGGAAAATATTACCAGTTGCTCATTTGCAAGTTCAAGTTGAAGCTGAAGAAAATTAAAACAAGTCTACAAGAGCCAAAATATGACCTTGAATATATCCCACCTGAATTTAGAGACCATCTCAAGAATACATTTGACCCTCTAAGAATTAATGATGAAAGACCAGAAGAGTTGTGGGATGACATCAAGGACATAATGCTCAAAGAAAGAAAAGGTCATTAAAAAGACAGGGAAAAAAAAAAAAAAAGGATGTCAGAAGAGACACTGAAACTTGCCCTTGAATGTAGAACAGCTAAAGCTAATGGAAGAAATAATGAAGGAAAAGAGGGGAACAGAAGATTTCAAAGAGCAGCTTGAGAAGACATAATGTATTATAAACAAATGTTTAAAGAAAGAGATAGACTTAAAAAGGAACTTTTCAAATGAAACTAGAACTTAAAGATTTGGAAAATTCTGTTGTACAAACTAAGGAAATGTGTCCTGGAATTCTTTCATCGAGAAAGTGTCTACACAATATTTTGCTAAAGACACTATATCTGTGACAAATGGATCTAATCAACCACCCTAGCAGAAATTCCTTCAGCTTAGATTGAAAGGGACGGAGACAGGACAAAAGGAAGGAAAGTTGCCTACCTCCTGGAATTCTACAGAAAGGAAGCAGGCCAATGGATCAGCTTGGTTTCAAATATCTGTTGTCCTTCAAGAAAAAGAAGGAACATTTCTTCTAAGTTCAAAGATCAGCAGAACTGTTGGAGGTGGCTACATCTATTTCCAAGGATAGAGCTACCCCCTCCCAGGTTTCAAAAGAGGGAAAAAATTGCCTCCTAAGTTACAAAGAGTCAGGTCTCAACTACCTCCTTTCTTAAGTGTAAGGTTAACGTTCTGGTAGGCCAAGAGGATGGGGTTGCCTCTCAAAGCTGACGGCTCTGGGCTACCATGTTGAAGAACAGGAGATTGGGGCTAATAAAACATTATTTATCACTCACTTAGTGATGTGGATCTGAAGAAATCTGACATTAAGTTCAAATGCTGTAGTAGTGATTCTTTGACTTTAGGCAAATTATGTAGTTTAACTGGGATCAGTGTGCTCTGCAAATGGGAATAGTAATATTTATCTCATTGTCCCTGGGTTGTGCTCTTTGTTTGCAATTGACTACTAACCTAAGGTTTGTGGTTTGTACCTAACAAGCTACACCAAGAAGAAAGGACTCACAATTTGCTCCTATAAAGAATACAGTCAAGAAAACCTTGTGGAGCAATCCTACTGTGAGACACGTGGGGTCACCATGAGTCAGAATCCTCTCCAGGGGCTTGGTTTTGTTTAATATCTGCTTTATGTGAATGGGTTAAATAATATAATGATAACGCAGTGTCTTTTAGACATTTTCTTTGAGTAATGAAGTTAAAATAAACCCTATGTCATAACAATAATGTCATTACATCCATAACGACTTTGCAAATGTTCCAGATTTATCAAGATTGAACTTACATCTGATTTTTTTTCCATTGTACCTTTAATCACTGAGTATATTCATGAGCATCTTTACATCATGAAGGTCTCTAGAGCACTATACAGATACCTTAAGTTGTTTTGCTACTTTCCTTAAATTGCACCTTAACTTTTCCCACTGGGGAATATGTAAATTGTCCTAGATAATTAACAGGCATGTCAAGGTTTTTTTTTTTGTTTGTTTCTTTGTTTGTTTGTTTTTTAAGTCTCTCAGATGATTTGGATGCAATTCACGAATTACTTACTTCTTCCACAGATAATATCACAAAGAGGGAAAACAAACATAAATTCTTTCTTCTCAAGACAGAGAAGGATCAAGTTGGAAGATTTTTGCTTGTTCAATAAAGGTGAGCATGTAACAACTGTCTTTCATTTTAATTATCACCTGGATCTTGATAATTTCCCATGAGTCTTGCATCCTGACTGTAGATGCTCTTATGGTCACTCACAGCTAAGCCCTTTCAAGTTAACCACAACGATTTGTTATTTCCTTTGTTATCTAGAGTTCCCTGGGTCCTTATGCTGTTTTCAGTGTATAAATCCTATTAATCAAATATGTATCCCAATTCTATCTTATTTGTATGAGCTGCTATTGCCATTGGGATACTGCAAGGGAAGAGGGATTTTTTATATCTGAAAACTTCATTTCTCATCTCCCACAATCTATTAGAATTATGACTGTCAGAAGAAATACAGGATACAAAATTATGTTTAAATTTCAGATTTAGAAAATGATTAATTTTTTAGTATAAATATGTTCTATGCAATATTTGATTAATTGCAAAGGTTTTTTTCATAGAAATGTTTGCTTAAATTTGAACATAAGTAGGAAAAACCCAATATTTGATAAACTGGGAACATTTTAAGAATAGCATTCCCATTCAAATACATGGTGTTTCATTGTTGTGGTGCTGGTTGAAGCTTTTTGGTTATTTGTTCTCCTTAGTAGGTTGCTTAAAAATGGATCTGATTGTTTAAAAAGGACATTGCAAACTGATTGAGTGGACAGACAAGTACATTGTGTGCTTTGTTTAAAGTTACAGAATAATGGAGAACTCGCTGAACCCAAATAAATCTTGCCTGATATCACTGGATCTGCATATTTTTGTGTCCTGCCTGCTCAAATGCTAATCAGCAAATGAGGGTATTTTAAATATATTCATAGAGATGTTAAAAACAAATCATAGATATTCTCTTCCACAAAAGGAGAATGGGAGGAGGGAAAGAATCCAGTCATCTGCAGAAAGAGTGGTAACTGACAGTAAATGGGACATAGACTCAATAAAACTAGAATATATTTTAATATTGAAGACTTCAAAGCAGTTGGAATGGCACTCAGTCCCAAGTTCCTTTGCACAATTCAGTGCAGCTCATACCACAATAAAATCTTACGTTACAGGTCCTGTTATACGCAAATCTCAGATAAAATTTTCAAAAGAGCATAGGCTTATTACTATTATACAATGTTTGGTTCAGGACATGGAAGGGAGATTTGAACTCAGTTGAGAAACAGCAGACAATTTATTTTAGGAAGAAGGGGATGGAAGTGACCCCCTAATCTTTAGTATTGCCCTCCACTTTATGTCCTGCACAAGGTGTGTGAAATCGACACCAATAGTGAGCAATCCCTAGACCGATGTCATCCTCCTGACCATTTTAGCCAGCCACAGGACCAAAAGTCATCCTTAATAGACACCCGCTGCAAAGTGCGTTCGGACTGCTGCTGATCCAAACAGTAAGTATGAACCTTCTGGGTGACCTTAAAAAGTTCTACCTGATAGTTGTGCAGATTAACCTGTTTATTACATTAATTCTAATATTTTAATTCTGTGTTTATGTCACTGAATGTTTTGAACTGCAACTTCTATTGCAATTTAAATATTTATCCTTTCAGAATGGTTTCATATTTTTTTCACAAATAATGTGTCCACATATATAACTTGCAGAAATAAGTAAACTTTCTGGCTTTGCATGCTTGGGCATATGTTGTAAATGTCTCATGACATTTCCAGAAGTGACTTTTGGCCTTATTCACCCATCCTCCCATATTACAGGCAAATCATATTGATCTGCCCATTTTCTTTCATTTTGTTCATTTTCTGTAATCTCCTCCTTATGTGTATAAAAATATTCCAAAAATGTTATTTTTTATCATAATCACATAATAAAGTTGTAAGCCACAGACAAGAAGCCTTGGATCAAGTGGTAGTCCCACAGTAATCAGAAAATAAACAATCAAAAATGTGCATTTGCTTCTATTAATTTGATAATTATAGTCCATTAGCACAATATAAGTCTCAAGTTGCAATATTGAAGGATTCTATGTGCAAAATATTGATCAACGAAGGAAGCATCAAAAGAAAATGGGAGGAATACACAGAGTTATTACACCAAAAAGAATTGGTCAGCATTCAACCATTTCGCTAGGTAGCATATTATCAAGAACTGATGGTATTGGAAGAAAACATTTTAGCTGCACTGAAGGCAATGGCAAAAAAACAAGGCTCCAGGAATTAACCAAATACCAACTGAAATGTTTCAATAGAGCAGTGCTAGAAGTGCTCACTCATTTATGTCAAAAAATTTGAAAGAGAGCTACCTGGCAAGCCAACTAGAAGAGATCCATATTTGTGCCCATTCTGAAGAAAGGTGATCCAAAAGAATGCAGAAATCATCAAACAATATTATACTATCACAACAAGTAAAATGTTGCTGAAGATAATTCAAAAGGAATTACAGCAGTACATCCATGGGGAACTGTCACAAATTCAAGCTGGACTCAGAAGAGTATGTGGACGAGGTATATCATTGCTGATTTTAAATGGACCTTGGCTGAAAGCAGGGAATAATAGGAAGATATTTACTTGTGTTTTGTTGACTATGCAAAGGCATTGGACTGTGTGGATCACAACAAATTATGGAAAACATTGCAAAAATTAGGAATTCCAGAACACTTAATTTTGCTCATGAGAAACCTGCACAGAGATCAAGAGGCAATCTTTGGAAGAGAACAAGTGGATACTTCCCAGTTTAAAATCATGGAAGGTACACATCAGGGTTGTATCCTTTGACCATACTTATTCAGTCTGTATGCTAAGCAAATAACCGGAGAAGCTGAACTATATGAAGAAGAATGTGGCAACATATTGGAGGAAGACTCATTAACAGTTTGCGATCTGCAGATGAAACAACCTTGCTTGTTGAAAGTGAAGAGGACTTAAAGTACTTATTGACGAAGATCAAAGACTACAGCCTTGAGTAGGGATGACATTTCAACATAAATAAAACAAAAATACTCACAACTGGACCAATAAGCAACATTATGATAAATGGAGAAAAGGCTGAAGTTGTCAAGGCTTTCATTTTACTTGGATCCACCATTAATGCCTATGGAAGCAGCAATCAAGAAATTAAACGATGTATTGTACTGGGCAAATATTCAGCAATAGACCTCTTTAAAGTGTTAAAACACAAAGATGACACTTTGAGGATTAAGGTGTGCCTGACCCAAGCCACGGCATTTTCAATCACCTTATATGTATGCAAAAGTTTGACAGTGAATAAGACAGATTGAAGAAGAGTTCATGCCTTTGAATTATGGTGTTGGTGAAGAATATTTAATGTACCATGGGCTGTCAGAAGAATGAACAAGTCTGTCTTGAAAGAAGTACAGCCAGAGTTCTCCTTAGAAGCAAGGATGGCAAGACTGTCTCACATACTTCGGATGTATTATCAGGACAAATCAGTCCCTGGAGAAGGACATTATGTTTGGTAAGGTAGAAGGTCAGGATAAAAGAGGAAGTGCCTGGATGAGATGGACCGACACAGTGGCTGCAACAATGGGCTCAAACGTGATAATGATTATGAGGATGGCACTGGACCTGGCAGTGTTTTGTTCTATTGCACACTGGGACGCTACGAGTTGAAGTTGACTCCAGGATGCCTAAGAACAGCAAACATCTTTGTAGTATTCTCTGCTTTCAGCCACGACACATCTGACATAAGCAGTGATAGCCCTCATCCCACATCTTCCTCTGAATCTGGCTTGTATTTCTGTCAATATACTGCAGTGATCACTTTTAAATTATCTTACTAAAATCTTACTTTTGTGTGATATTATCATTACAATCCAGACTGCAAGCTTCATAAAGGAATGGGCAAGGCTGATTTTTGTTGACTGCTCTACCCAGCTTTTAGGAGTGTCTGCCCCATGGAACGAATTCAATAAATATTTCTTAAATGAAAGAATAGATAAATGAATGAATAGAGAGCCATCTTCCTGTAGAAATAAGTAGGGATCCCATTTTTTAAAATGGAATTCTGAAGTTTGAAGATGGGAGTTGGACAACCCTGTAGCATTTATTTTCATGCTGTGATTAATAGAGGGAAACCCTGGTGGCATAGTGGTTAACCCAAAGGTTGGCAGTTCAACTTCACCAGGCGCTCCTTGGAAACTCTATGGGGCAGCTCTACTCTGTCCTATTGGGTCGCTATGAGTCGGAATCGACTTGATGGCAATGGGTTTGTTTGTTTGGGTTTGATCAACAGTCTCAGGAACATAACATATTTGTTGTACTTTCCTAAATGTCTATGTTACTTGCCAGGGTATACATTGCTCACTGAGGAGAATGCAGTTCAATTATCTTAGAAGAAAACAGACGTGCTGTATTTGTGGATTCTCAGCATATTTCAGACCTTAGACATTTTCGTGTATTACAGAGACTAAGCCCCAAAGAAGGATCACAACCTTAATAACACCGACCCTACGACTTGGATTCAGAAGCAGCGCTTTCTGTTCTTTGTTGGATTAAATTAGCTGCGTGCTCATTCTGCCATAACTGATTCCTTTAAGCCACTTCCATGATCATCAAAGCTGTAAATCCCATTGGTGAAAAACAGAAAAATTGTACTCATCCAAAAACCAGTAAATAAAACTAAGATGATAAATACCACTACCTCTAATGAATAGCTAATGACAAAGAGTAAGAAGATTTATTTATCTCAAAGTGTTTAGATGTATAAAATTTTCAAGGAGACTCAAAAAATATACAATAGTGATGCTAAACATCTCAACCTGAATGTGTCTGAAACAGTGAAATAAATATAACCAACTGATATGGATTCGACTGTGTCTTCTCAAAATATGTGTTGAAACCTCAACACCCGTGCTTATAAAGATGACCCTGTTTGGAAATAGGAATTTTCTTCTGTTATGTTAATGTGGCCATGCCAGAGTATGATGGGTCCTAAACCTAATCACTTCTGCATTATAACAAGAGAAGAATAGACACAGCCAAACAGAGAGAAGAGGAGGAGAGACAACAGAGACAGATGCACTTACAAGCCCAGGAATGCCTGGGATTTCTGGCAGCTACTAGAAGCTGAAATAGACTAAGAAGCCTCTCCCTCTAGAACCACACTCAGAATTTGAACTTCCTGCTCCTTGCACTGTGGGAAAATAAATTCCTCTTTTTAAAACACTCACTCGTGGTATATTTTGTTATGGCAGCACTAGGTAACTAAGATAATAACTGAACTATGAACATGGATTTTTTATTCTTTTTTTAGAGGAGAGGACTATGGAATCACTAATAACAGATGAATAGAATATTGAACATATGCATACATATACGTACATGAATGTTTTTATGTATTTATATATACAAAAATGTATGTGTTCATGTGAAACAGGGAAATTTAATTAATTTTTTTGTAGTAAGAGTCCCCAAAATATCTGGAAAATTTAAGGCCTCATAAAGGGTGTTGAACAAGCTAACTAAATGTTATTTTATGCATAAATGAAGAGACTGACCATTTGCAGCCTTCATCTTGTAGTTAGATGTGCTACATTTGTGACATTAGACTAGTTATTTAATAGCTGCAAGATCAAATTTTCATTTCTACAACAAGGAGAATCCTATTTCCGTTCAGTTCTGCCTTGAATTGCCCCTGAGGGATGATGAATACAATGCTCTTTTGCAATGCCTGACATGTGGTGTACTCCATATAATTTTCTCTGAAGTTTTGTACACATGGTGGAGAGCAGAGTTAGAAAAGCCAAACAAGCTGCCCCCTTCTTAAACACACATGCACATACACACACATATGTAATGACATATATCATATAGAATATTTTTTCCAAAAATTGTATGCTTATAACAGATTTTTTTTTAAAGATTATCCTACAGAGAATATAAAATCAGCTAAAATCTCACTCTGTAATAATCTAGGTGAAAGATGATGGTGGCTTGGGCCTCAGTTTTATGAGTAGATAAGTTAGTTGGCTTTTATGGATACTGATATTTTGAAGGTAGATCATACAGAATTTTCTGATGTATTGGATATGGAGTGTATGAGAAAGAGAAGAGAGAACAGTTTCTCCAATATCTGTTTCTTTGTTTAAGTAATTCCATCTGAGCAAATGGAAGTATAGCGTTATCATTGACTTGAGATGGAGGATGCTATGAGTGTAGCAAATTTGGGGGATGGGTGCATGATAAGTTCGGTTTTGGTCATGTTGTGTTGCTATATAATATTCACATGGATATATTATAAGTAGATAGTTGAATTATAAATATAAAGTTTGGGAAAGAGTTTAGTAATGGAGATATAAATTCAGGAGTTATAAGTATATAGATCGTATTTAAAACCATGAGACTGAATAAGATCACTTGGGAAAACAGTGTAAATAGAAAAGACAAGAAGGTCAAGGACTAAGATCTGAGTTACTCCAACATTAAGAAACAGAGAGAAAGGAACAAAAGCAAAGAAGGATGAGCAGGTCCAACTCATGTGGTAGGACGAAAACTCAGAGTCCAGTGTCCTGAAAGCTAAAGGAAGAAAGCCTTTCCATGAGGAGTAAGCAATCAACTCTGTCAAATGTTACCGGTAGGTAAAGAAAGATGAGGACTGAGAATTGACCACAGGGTTTTTAGCAAGATAAAAATCAGCAATACTTTGACAAGAGCACTGTCTTTGTTATCTAGTGCTGCTATAACAGAAACACCAAAAATGAATGGCTTTAACAAAGATAAATTTATTCTCTCACAGTCTAGGAAGCTAAAAGTCCAAATTCAGGGTGCCAACTCCAGGGGAAGGCTTTCTCTCTAGGTAGGCTCAATCTTCTCATTGATCTTCCCCTGGTCTAGAAGCTTCTCAGTGCAAGAACCCTGGGTCCAAATGATGTGCTTCCCTCCTGGTTCTTCATTATTGGTGACATGAGGTCAACCTGTCTCTCTGCTTGCTTCTCTCTTTTATATCTCACAAGAGATTGACTCAATATATAATCTAATCTTGTACATTAAGTCCTCCCTCATTAACATCAAAGCGGTAGGATTTACAACACATAGGAAAATCACATCAGATGATGTGGTTGGTGGATAATCATACAATACTGGGAATCATGGACTGACCAAGTTGACACACGTTTTTGGGGGACATAATTCAATCCATAACAGGCAGTTTCTCCCTGGAGTGATAGTAAAAGAAGGAGAAAAAAAAAGCTATCGAGTGAATTCCGATCCTGGTGACCCTATAGGACAGAGTAGAACTGCCCCTAGAGTTTCCAAGGAGCAGCTGGTGGATTTGAACTGTCAACCTTAAGTTAGCAGCTGAGTTCTTAACCACTATACCACCTGGGTTCCGGAGTGATTGTTGTTATTTGTAGTTAGGTGCTCTCGAGTCCATTAAGACTCAGCTACCCCAATTTTTTTTTTTACCCTATGCACAACAGAATGAAACACTGCCTGGTCCTAAGCCATCCTCACAATTGTTATGCTTGAAGCCATTGTTGCAGCCACTGTGTCAATTCATCTCATTGAGGGTCTTCCTCTTTACCCTGACCCTCTACTTTACCAAGCATGATGTCCTTCTCCAGGGACTAATTCTTCCGGATAACAAGTCCAAAGTATGTAAGATGAAGTCTCACAATACTGACTTCTAAGGATCATTCTGGCTGTACTTCTTCCAGGACAGATTTGTTTGTTTCTTTTGGCAGTCCATGGTATATTCAAGGAAACCTGGTGGTGTAGTGGTTAGCTATGGCTTCTAACCAAAAGGTTGACAGTTTGAATCCACCAGATGCACCTTGGAAACTCTATGGGGCAGTTCTACTCTGCCCTATAGGGTCGCTATGAGTCAGAATCCACTCGACGGCAACAGACTTGGTTTTTTTGATTTGGTATACTCAATGTTCTTCTCCAACACCACAATTCAAAGGTCTCAATTCTCCTTTGGTTTTCTTTGTTCATCATCCAGCTTTCACATGCATATGAGGTGACTGAAAACACCCTGGCTTGTGTCAGGTGCACCTTAGTCGTCAAGGTATCATCTTTGCTTTTCAACACTTTAAAGAGGTCTTTTGCAGCCTATTTGTCCAATGCAATGCATTTTTTGATTTCTTGACATCAGGTTGCTTGGGTGTTGATTTTGGATCCAAGTAAAATGACATCCTTGACAACCTCAATCTTTCTCTGTCACACAATTATATGAAGGTGATATGATTTTAGATGACTAGATTATATGATCTAGTCACTCAATTATAACATGGTTCAGAATAGTTGGATTGTTGGGGCATAGAGACAGAGAGAATAAGAAGGAGAAAAAGAAGAAGGAGGAGGAAAGAAGAGCGAGAAAGAAGCAGGGAGGTGAGAAGTTTTGGGAGGAGGAGAGAAGAGATAGTAAAGAAAGAAAAGTGAGAAGAAAGGAGGGACTGGGAAAGGGAAGGAAAGGGAAAAGAGGGAAGGAAAGAAAGAAAAGAGTAAAGAAAAGAGGATGCGAAGAGTGTGGAGGTGAAGGTAGAATAGGGGAGGGGAGGAGAAGAGGAGAGGAAAATTGAGAGGAAGGGTGGAATGTGAACAAATAAGGGCCAGGTTATCAAAGTCCTTTTTTAAGGGGGTGACTTAAAAAAAAAAAAAAATTGACAATGAGAAATTTTAAACAGTAGAGTGGAAGAGCTGTTTTTGAAGTGTTATTATATCATTCAGGCTAAGGTGAGGAGGGACAGGCAGCAGCATCACAGGTGTGGAAACCCCCACCCCCCCACACAGGAGCATGCACATAATCCTATTTAAATGCAGGAGTTTCCTGAGTGTACTTAAGGGCTCTTCCTCTTTAGTAAGAAAACAAATAGGTTTAATTCTCGTGTCCTCAGAACATCATAGACAGGACCTTAAAAGTGTTCTTGTTTAAGGCTGAGAATGAACTATTCGACTTTCCTTGTATTTTTGCACAATTTATTTTCTTTTTTTTTTTTTTCTTATCCCAGCAAAAGCACCCTCCAATCTGAGACAAAAGCATGACCGACCACACAACCGTGACTGAATTTGAAGAACTCAGTCATTTCATTTAATGGATATGCCACCTGATTCTTCTTTTTTGGTTCCTTTGCTGGCATTGAGGGCTTCCTGTTGTCTGTGATGGCCTATGACCGTTATGTGGCCATCTGCAAGCCTCTCCTCTACACAGTCACCATGTCCCCCCAACTCAGCATCCTCTTGGTGTTATTCACATATCTTGCAGGCTTTATAAATGCTGCCATTCACACTGGCTTCACCTTCCAGCTATCTTTCTGTTGCGCAAATGTCATCAACCATTTTTTCTGTGACACCCCACCGCTCCTTAAACTCTCTTGTTCTGACACACACATCAATGAGGTTGTCATTTTTGCTTTTGCCAGTTTTAATGAACTGAGCTGCCTCTTGACTATTCTCATTTCTTATCTTTACATCCTGGCAGCCATCTTGAGGATCTAGTCTGCTGAGGGAAGGTGCAAAGCCTTCTCCACCTGTGCTTCCCATTTGATGGCAGTCACCATCTTCTTTGGGACAATCCTTTTCATGTATCTGCGCCCCAGTCCCAGCTACTCAATGGACCAAGACAAAGTGGTATCTGTGTTTTATACACTTATCATCCCTGTGTTAAATCCTCTCATCTATAGTCTGAGAAACAAAGAGGTCAAATCTTCCTTAGGGAAAATTTTTAAAACAAATTATTTTTACTCATGTTGTTAGAATCATAAAAGGGTGGGATTTGAGAACTACAATGGAAATTAGCTCTAACCAAACTCAGCTTCATTCACCCTGGCTCCTACCTTTATCCTGTCATAAGCTTTCTTCTGATAACAGAGTTGGACTAAATGTCCCAGATATGTTAGGGAATATGGTCACTCTGTATAAATACCACTCATTCCGCAGAACCTAAACTCCAGAAAATAACCAAATATCACATTTTAATACCGTGTTCGTAGGTGTAAATCCCAGTATAGAAATAGATGGGGGAGAGAGAGAGAGTGAGTGGCCAGGGGACTGATTCCAATCTTCTTCCTTGTCTAATGGCATCTTTATCAGGTGGTGGTGGACCTGTCAGAGGAGAGGTGATTAGGACCAAGCTGAGTCAGAATATCCCAATGGACTCTGACAGGGTTTTGAGGCTGCCTTTTTCCCTAGTGAATCAGAGACAAATTTTAGAACTAAGTCTTGATAGGGGTGCTAAAGTCCAGTGCTTCTAACCTGGGCAAGTAAACTAGACTGCTTAGGGAATAATGTGAACAGACTATTGACCAAATCTAAGAGGATAACAGAGGAAGAAAATTAAGGGTCACAGAATGGAAGTTACTTGGGTTTAGAGAAAAATATTTTTCCTAATTTCTGGAGATAAATTCTCAAATTGTCTGTCATTTGTGTGTTATCCTGTGTAGGCATGAAAAACTAGAGCAAGATGAATATCATTTCCCTAGTAGGTCAGCAAAAAAGACCCTCAGTGAGATGGATTGACACAGTGGCTGTAGCAACAGGCTCAAACATAGTCATGATTGTGAGGATCGCACAGGACTGCGTCAAGTGTTTTGTTCTGTTGTATATAGGGTCAGTATGAGTCAGAACCAATGCAATGGCACCTAACAACAATAATGTCTTAATAAATAACTGTACATATCTATTTTACTACTGTCTGAAATTTGATTGGGTTTTGAGTTAATCGGATTGGTATTTTCATGACTGGGGTGTCTCCCCAAAGGACTTGATTTTCTTTACAGATGGTGACCACTGACATGTGAAACAAAAGTGCTTTGACCTGCTTGGTACTGGATTAAAATAAACTACTTGTGATCCTCATATACGAGGGTAAGCAGAAAGGTATGGTTCCAGTCCGTATATGCATAGGCCTAAACAAAATGTATTTAAATATTCCTCTGTTCATCAGATGGCTGCAAAAAGTTCTCTCAATAATACACTTGTCTTAATGTCGTTAGGATGCCTTAAAAAAAAAAAAAGATACTTTTTGTGCCATGGAAAAAAACAATTTTGAGGTCTGGACTAATATTAAAATTTTAACAAAACTTAAGTGGACATCTTCCTAAATCATTGAAATTTTGCAACAAATTTATGAGAATCCTGTCCCACATAAAACAAGTTTTCAGATAGATCAAACATTTTAAGGAAGGTCGGAAAGACCTCCAGAATGAGCCAAGAGAGGGAAGACTGCTCAGAAGGTTATGGTAACTGTTTTGTTTGGGAGGGTTTCAAAGGGATAATCTTGATAGATTTTCTCAAAGGACACAAAATAATCACGGAGGTTTATTATGAAGAAGTTTTAAGAAAACAGACAACTGCACTAGTGACAAAAAGGCTAGGAAACCTGTGCCAAAGAATTTTTTTTCCATCACCACAATGTACCTGCTTATTCTTACAGGGTAGCGTTCTTTGAGAATTTCACTGGGAAAACTTACCCCATCTGCCCTATAGCCCTGACCTTGGCGCTTCAGATTTCTTTTTGTTTCCAAAACTTAAGAACATTTAAAAGGAATACAATTTGAGTCCCTTGAGGATTCAGAAGAGTACTGGGATGAGGAGCATTGATGCTGATTGTAGAATTCTCTTGGCTGAAAGCAGAGAATACAAGAAAGATGTTTACCTCTGTTTTATTGACTATACAAAGATACTCAACTGTGTGGATCGTAACAAATTATGGATAACATTGTGAAAAATGGGAGTTTCAGAACTCTTAATTGTGTCCATGAGGAACCTATACATAGACTAAGAGGTAATTGTTGGAACAGAACAAGGTGATATGCACAGTTTAAAATCATGCAAGGTGTCCATCAGGGTTGTATCCTTTCACCATATTATTCAATCTGTATGCTGAACAATTAATCTGATAATCTGGACTATATGCAGAAAAATTTGACATCAGGATTGGAGGGAACACTCATTAACAACTTGAGATATGTAGATGACACAACCTTGCTTGCTGAAAGTGAAAAGGACTTGAAGCACTTATTGATGACGTTCAAAGACTACAGCCTTGAGTATGGATTACACCTCCACATTAATGAAACAAAAATCCTCACAAATGGACCAATAAGCAACATCATGAAAAATGGAGAAAAGTTTGAAGTTGTCTAGGATTTCATTTTACTTGGATCCATAATCAACACCCATGGAATCAGCAGTCAAGAAAATCAAATGATGCATTGCATTGGACAAATCTGCTGCAAAAGACCTCTACAATATGTTAAAAAGTGAAGATGTCACCTTGAGAACCAAGGTGTGTCTGATTCAAGCCATGGTATTTTCAATCACCCTGCAACAGGCATGCAAAACCTGGAAAATAAAAAAGGAAGACTGAAAAATAACTAATGCTTTTGAATTATGATGTTGGTGAAGCATGTTGAGAATACCACAGAAATCCAGAGGAGCAAACAAATCTGCTTTGCAAGAAGTACAACCAGAATCCTCCTTAGAGCCGAGGATAGCGAGACTTCATCTCACATACTTTGAGCATGTTATCAGGAGGGAACAGTCCATGGAGAAGGATATAATGCTTGGTAGAGGGTCAATGAAAGAGATAAAGGCCCTCAAAGAGATGGATTGACAAAGTGGCTCCAACGATGGGATCAAGTATAGCAATGATTCTGAGGATGGAGTAAGACCAGGAACCTTTTTTTCTCATTGTACATGTACTCATAGTGATGAGTGTGAACACACTGGAAGACACCTAACAAAAACAGCTCAACAGTTCATCTACTGTAAATATTTTTGTCTTAAATTTCAAGTAATATAATATCAATACCTACCTTATATGACGTTTCCCTGTGATCAGAAATAGAAATCTCTGTATGTATATATATACAGTATGTTTTCATTTTCATTAGAAGACCCTGAATATGAGAGGAGATTATAAGGGAATCTAAGTTGATTAGGCTACAAAAGCTTCATTAGCTCCAATCATGGCAGTTGCAGTGTTTTTACCCAATTAATCCATGCCTTCTAAATTTGTTTGCCAGCTGGGCCCTCCCCCAGGAGTTATTTTCGTAAGTGCTGCTATGCCATTTTTTCCATATATTGCTGTGAAAAAGTTTTTTTAGATTATGAAAACACCTCATGGAGGGGTGAGATCTGGCTTGCAAACAAACATACAAGGCAGGAGTAATTTGGGTAAACATATGGTAACTTTGATTTACTGCTTTTCCTTGTTAAACTCTATGAAATGGAAGGAACAGGGCTTATCACTGAAGTAGCTGAAAATCACAGCAGTATACTATTTAATTTTTCCATTGTATATTTCTAAAAACAGGCAATTCAAATATATGATTCCAGAAATGTGTACATATTTTAAATGCAATGTATTTCCCACCATCATGGTAATATTAAAGAAAATAAAGCACATAGATGTAAATATTCAAAATCTTTGAATGATGATATAAATCATAGACTTTAGTAGTAATGGATCGAGATCTTGTGGGTTTTGAAGCTTAGAAAAATCATAAATCTTAAAAAAGGAAAAGAAATGAAACTATAAGTGTAAATTGAGCCTTAAATGTGAATTGTTAGAAAAGGAAAAATAATAAAAGATATTTCAGTTTTTTAAAACTGTGTCACAAATAATACAATATTCATATATAAAAAAAGATATTAGTAATGTGCAGACACTTCCAAAAATATGAGGTGTTAAGAATGTTCTTGGAAGCCACTTCAACACCAGGACAAATAGCATTATTTAATTATACATGCCATTGATTTTAACCAGTCAAATGTAACCACCACATATCAAATAAATTCTTATGATTTCAATTTCCTCTTAGTCAGAGTCCAGAAATGCCTGCAAACACTCTGATGCAGCCTGACAGTAGGTGAGGTGCAATACAGCTGAAGACAGGATGGAAAGAGACAGAGTGGCCTTAACTGATCATGGTTAAAATATCTTAATTTCCCAGTGCTACAAAGATGTATCACTCTGTGACTGTATTGTTAAAAGCTGACCCAAAGCCTTTGAAGAGGCCGGTGCAAATGAGAAACCCAAAAACATATCTTCACTATAGCTTCATATTTTCTCTGCCTATCTCTTTAAAACCACTAATTTTCCCCAAGTTTTCTCAAAGAAAATTGGAAATGTACTAAAGAAAACTGTGAAGACATTGGGAAGATAAAATAAAGTCTTTAGAATACAACAGAACTGTCCCAGAGGATTTCCAAGGAGTGACTGGTGGATTAGAGCTGCCAACCTTTTGGTTAGCAGCTGAGCTCTTAAACACAATGCCACCAGGGCTCCAAATAAAGGCTATAAAGGCTAGCATCTGTATATTAACAACTATATGGTTTATTATAGATGTATATGGTCCAGACATTGCTGAACCTATGTTATGCCACTGTATAGTTGGTTTCATAGGGATCCCCCAGTTTTGGAAGTATTATCTTTGACAGTTTATTTTAGCTTAAAATCAGATGTGGAATTACTTTACATTTTTCTCGTATGAAGAAAAAGTCTCCATTGTGTCTACAAATATCATCATCTTAGATAAACACCACATGAAAGCTAAAACCAGTACCTCCGGTTCTTCCCAAGAAGAGAAGATTGGGCTAAATGGGACAACAGAATCTAGCAGTGCTGACTGAATTCATTTTAACTGGAGTATCAAAGAGACATGAAATGCTTCTCCCTCTTTTTGGTGTCTTCCTTGTCATCTACACCATCACAGTTGTGGGCAACCTGGGCATAATCACCTTGACCAAGATGGACTCCCATTTACACACACCCATTTATTTTTTTATCAGACACCTGGTTTTCACTGGTCTTGGTAATTCTGCTGTTATTTACCCCAAGGTTCTAGTAAATTTTGTGTTAGATCAAAATACCATTTTCTATTATGAATGTGCCATACAAGATGGCATTCCACATTTTATACATTGTCACTGACCTCTATAGCCTAGATGGGCTGTGACTGCTATGCGGCCACCTGTAACCCTCTGCTCTAAAATGCTAACATGTCCCAGACACTTTGTCATGTGCTAATAGGCATTCTGTACCTCTTCTGTACCTTTAAGTCTCTCTTGGTCAACAGTAATATTTTTACATCGACCTTCTGTGGTTCTAAAGTTGTCAGTTATTTCTTCAGTGATAATATTCCCTTAATGCCTTTGCTATATTCAAATGAACTACAAATAGAATTGATCATAACGTTTCCATCATTTAATTCGTTGTCCTGGCTCCTGGTAGTCCTGGTGTCTTGCATGCTGATTCTGATAACCATATTTTGAATTAATTCTGCTGAGGGCAGAAAAAAAAAAAGACTCTCCACGTGTGGTTCTTACCTGAAAGTGGTGGTTATATTCTTTGAGTCTCTAAAACTCCGTATGTGCACCCTGAATCTGCTTAATCTTTTACCACTAACAAATTTACTTCTGTGTTTTACGCTTTAGTCAGCTCTATGCTTAACTCCTTCATATACAGCTTAAGGAACAAAGAGGTAAAAAATACCTTCTACGGGATCTTTAAAAATCCCTGTAAACTTTGTATTTAATATTCATTATTATTCTAATAAATTATTAAATAGGCAAATGTATTTGATCAGATTTCTAGTACATATAATTACATTTTCTTGGTTTTAGAGCAGAAACTAATTATAAAGCACAGACATATGGATTGTTTCCCTTATATTCATTCAAATTTGTATTACTCATATTTTTTATCTTAAAGGTAATGAATGTCCTTACTAAGATTCCTTGTTTCTGTTTCAATGTTTTCTTATGTAATTACATTGGAGCTCATAGTTCACCCAATGGAACACTCACTACACTCTACATCAATAAATTACATGTTTATTTCTGTCAGTGTTTATTAAGGATGGAGATCTTCTGAATCTAATTTTCTTTGTACTTTCTGAACCTAAATCAAGAGGGTAAGCAAAGTTGGAGAAAAAGAGTTTACTGTGTCCTTGTTGGAAACCTGGTGGAGCAGTGGTTAAAAGGAACGTCTGTTAACCAAAAGGCTGGCAGTTCAAATCCACAGGCTTTCCTTGGAAACTCTACGGGGCAGTTCTACCATGCCCTATAGGGTCCCTATGAGTCGGAATGGACTCGACAGGAAAGAGGTTTGGTTTTGGTTTTTGTGTCCCTGTTGACACTATGAATGACTTATTTGTCCTCTTATCAAGCAATTTGACTGAGGCAAGTATTTATCTATTCTATAATCAAACATGTATGGACACTAGATGATTTTGATCTGTTAGCATTTGATTTGATTTCTTTACTCTTCAGTACCTAATGCCCTCCTTAGATTACTAGTGTCCTATATGCAGATTCTATTGATCATATTTAAATGCAAAGATAGTTGCTAGGAAAGTAAGAATGGATGAAAAAATTGAATAAAACAGAAGGTGGAGAATGATAAAAGGAAAAATGAAGGAAAGATATGATGGATAATTGGAAGGACTATAGGGTTTATTATAGGTGATAACTGATGGAGAACATGATGGTGAAAACTATTTTAAGAACCAGAAGAAAGTACTGACGCATTTTCTAATTCATATTTTCAGTGAACTTGGAGAATGTTATATGGGTAAAGAAGGAATAACAACATGTTAACACAACAAATAAATTCATGATTATGATAGGGGAAAAGACACCAGACTCAAATCCAATCGAGATAGATCTTTATTAAACCAAAGCAAAGAAAATAATTCGAAATCAGCTTGCACTGGGCACAAGAGACTAACGAATCTGTTAAATCCCAGTCCTGGAGTCATTAATATGCTATTACAGAAAGAAGTAGAGTTGAGAATAATTCTGATTTGTTTTTCATGGACACATCATTGGTACAGGAATAGTAACCAGAATGGAATATTTAGAGTGATTTGTTTAAAGACTTTTTGTTGACTAGTTACCAGCTGGTAATTTGTGCTTTGCTAAATAATTACTGCTTAGTGACTATACTTGCATTTTGAAGAGGGAGATTTACAGGAGATTTGGCAAATATTTATTTCTGGAAAAGCAGAGGTTACATGAAGCCTGACTGGCAATAAACTGACAACATTAGTTCTAGACTTGATTACAAAGAAAACATTTCCTTAGATACCAGACAACAGGCAGAAATGCTCTTGCTTTCTATAATTATTAGCCAGTTCAGTTTTCTGGCTCCACATGTTTTCTACACAGAATGGATTCCAGGCCTCTACTCCACTTTAGCCTCCTTACTCCAGCCAAGCACCTCGTAGAGTTTTAGGGTCTCTATATCATTCCCTTCTTTTGATCAGCTGAACATCCTTTGATTTCTTTAATATCATTCTTCTGTAAAGACTTAAGCTATCTTCAGCATGGACTCTGTTTCCCTGATGGTAGCCTATTTGTTTTTGGACCTATTAAACTCAGTGCTTTGAGATTTTATGTGGTTTTTTTTTATATATGTATATACATATTTGTTTTTGAGCCAGATACCATCTGATTCTTCATCACGTACCATTGAAGCCATCATCAACATGCTGTACATTATTCAACAGTTGAGAGCATTTATTCACAGCCCCTTGTTGAATTACAGGAATAACATGCTCCTTTCATTTGAACTAAAGGAGCATGTAGGACTCATCTGCCCTGTTACAGAAATGAACAAAATCAAAATGCATGAGCTGCTTTGGAGATGTAGAGATATTTATCCAATATATTTTTCATCATAGGAATGGAGGGTTCATGGGAATTCTAAGGTCCCAAAGGCACATTGGCTATTCATACTCCATCCATGTAAACAAAGTAAGATGAAATAAAAGTTTAACATTAGAATTTTTCTCTAGACAGTTTGATCCTCCACACAGAAACATGTACCCACAAGAGGCACACATTACTCCTGTTCTCATTCGGGAAAAGGGAAAGGGAATAGTCTGATTTGCTTTTGCAAGTCATTGTTCAGTATGGAAGTTATTACAAATAGACAAGCTTTCTAACCTAGATCTTTCCTTAAAATGGGACTAAACTGGGACCCCTGAATTCTGATAATTACAAAAATCTACTAAGGCAGTATAAACCTATTGTTATGGAAAAAAATGAAAGGACATTCATTACCATAAACTATACCACGACAAATAAATACTTGGGTAAGATAAAAACAGAGCACAGAAGGGTAAATAGAGGAATTAGAGAGATCCCATTACCTGGCACAGATGGCTCATCCTTCTATGGTACTCATATTGACATCGGCAACAGGTATATGGTTATAGATGAAAATGGGTAATGTTAAAGTATTTGAATTCTCATGTACAGTTTGTGGGGGAGGATGGCATATCCAACAGTCCATTAAGCTGGCAGCTCTAGTCATTGCCTGACCCAATCTCACAAAGGCATTGTTATGGCAACCATTAAAGGCGATCAGGAGACATAATAGTCTTATAACAGATATAAGCCTCATACTGAAGAAAGACTGCCTAAAAGTAATATACTAAACCAATTAGAGAGTAGATTTTAGCTATCACAAAGTAAACACCCATAGTTATAATCATAGATCTAAGTGACTATAAACCATGTAAACAATTACAGTGAAAATAACTAGTGTAGTAAGAACATACAAACATAGTACTGATTCTAGTTTTAAACTGGGTATAAAGGCTTGACTTAATTAATTAAAATAAAAAGTAATGCTTCCAAAACTTTAAAAATAGAGCAATAACTGACAGGGTCACTCTAAGGGTAAAGAATATAGCTAAATAGTTAATGTATGACATGAGAAATTATGGGTCAGGCACTAGTAGGGTACAGTTGTGGTCCAGAGTCTTGAGAGAAGCTGTGAACACCAGGTGTCATCTGTTTTTTGGTGATAGAATGTCTGAAATTTAATTTTGATCTTTTGTTTGATGAAAGAATCCAGGTGGGAACTAGAGTATTCTTCAATTTGGAGAGATGGATCAAAGTTTTAACCTCCAATAATCTGGAGTACTAGATAAAACTCTATTTACTGAGGTTTGATAGAGTATTTTAATTTTTTTTCCAATAGACATAATCTCTAGGCTGAATAGTGAGTAGCTCAGACACTTTTGATTTCTGATCATAAAAAGCATTTTTAAGTTGTGAGCAGTATTCCCTAGAGTACTGAATAAAGGACTTGCAATATTGGAACATCCAGATTGAGTTAAATTTGATTCAGAGCAAGTTGCCAAATAAGGGTGGGCCATAGACCCCCCCCCAAGTAATAATTTCAAGATGAGTTAATTTACTAATTTCAAATGGAGTAATTCTCAACTTAAAAAGGACCAGAGGCAATACTTTTCTTCAAGTTATCTGTAAAGATTTGGAAAGTTTTGCTAGTTGGGTTTTTATTATAAAAGGAAAATGAAGTCTTTGGAAAATGGGGAAAGCTTTATATATCCCACAATTATTTGTCCAGTCAAGTGGGTGTCTTGGTTAGTACAAAGGACCTTTGGGGCTCTTCAAATGGGGTTAATATTTTTAAGAAGTTTCTTGCCCAAAAAAGTGGCAGTAGCTTGATGACGCAGGAAAGCTTTTACCCAGTGAAAAAATATATAAATTATTTCTAATACAAACTTATAATTATTTAAGAGTGGAAGCTGAATAGAATCCATTTACCCTTTAAGCATTGGTTCTGAAGGCAAAGGAATTATACCAAGTGGAGCTTTAAAAGTTTTCTTAGAATTAAATTGAAAACAAATAGGACACTGGGAAGCCATTTGCTCAGCAGCTTTAGGAATGTGTCCCTACCAATATTTCTTTAAAAACATTATCGTCTTATTTCTGTTTCCAAATGGGCATTCATGTGCAATGCCTCCAGTAGAGAAGTTTGCAAAAATTTAGGGAGAACTAAGTTCTGATTAGGAACCATCCATATTCAAGAAATAGAACATTGGGAGCATTTTTTTGTTTTGTTTTTCATTTCTCAATTTAGTCATGTGAGGCTGATTTTTCGTGTTCAGATAAATTCTTCTCACCAACTTCTCAAGGTTTAAAAGGGTTTCTACATGCATATTAAACAGTGGTTCATCATTCCAAACAGTGTCCCAATGTGAAGGACCATATGTTTCTCTAACCTTAATATTTAAATCATCCTATCTGTCCTTCCTGAGTTTGCCAGGTAGGCTTTGTGACCTGGCCAAGATATCTCAATTACTCAGGAAACTCCAAAGGTTTATAATTATCTTCTCAGGAAATCAGGGCAAAGATTAATTTACTTTTCAGTGAAATTATTTTCACAAGATAAACTGAATGAATTTATGGTTAACATGTGCCTTCTTATAAAGAGGGGTTTGTGAAGGCTAAATAATTGTGTCCATCTGGGCCTCGATTTCCTTATATTTAACAGCCCCTCCTCTTGGTCATGCTCTCAGAAATCCTGAGAGCTTGGTCAAAAATTTTGATCACTGTTTAGTAGAAATCTCCATTAATATAGTTGAAAGTCTGATCCTGCAGAATGAGGATGGTGGATATCATTTGTTGTGTAATTGGCTAAAATTGACCCTTGATGTTATACATTTTAGGAAGGCTTTTGTAATGAAAGGAAACCCTGGTGGCATAGTAGTTAAGTGCTATGGCTGCTAACCAAAACATCAGCTGTTCGAATCTAACAGGTGCTCCTTGGAAACTCTATGGGGCAGTTTTACTTTGTCCTATAGGGTCACTATGAATTGGAATCGACTTGATGGCAAAGGTTTTTTTTTTTTTTTAATGAATGACTAAGAGGACAATAGTCAAGGTTTGAAAAATTCCTCTGAGTCAAAGATCCCAGAAAACAAAATTCAGACAGGAGATAAATCCCATGGTGTTTCAGGTTTTATTTTCTTTGATTTAGCAGCTTTTTTTGTTCATGGGTGTCAGCTGTTACTACACTTTGTATACATAGCATTGTAACACAATCAAAGTGCAAACACATCTTTGTGAGGTCAACATATAACTAAAAAAAAAAAAACACTAAAGCTAGTCTATTTTGTAACACAATCAAAGTACAAACGCATCTTTGTGAGGTCAACATATCACTAAAACTAGTCTATTTTGTAAAGTCATTTTGCTAATTTCTGTTAGTTCTTTGGATAGGGAAGGGATAACTTGCTGGATTTATGACAGTGAATCTTTTAATTTTAATACTATTCATCTAATACCATTTGCAATCTTAAACTGTATCTCCAAACCTAAGAATGTGTAGTACCCATGACTAAAGGAATTATTGCCATAGTCAAGCAATTTACAAGCTTACATTCAGTTAGTTCTTTCAAACTTCCACTTAGTTCTGTATCTAAATGAACAACAGTTTGTTCTCCTATTTCTACATTATTCGTCTATATTTCTAATTTTCCCTTCAGATAATTGATTACACATGGAAACATAAGGAACAGCATAAGTTATGTAGTGAGAACCAGTCCAACATGTGGGTAGAAAACTAAACTATTACTTTCCTATAGTTTACAAAGAGATGTAAAATTTCTCAAAGACAATTATCAGGTGAGAAAGCGTCTTAGTTCATTTAGCCAGGAATATCATGAGATTCACCTTCCTTCTTCTTTTCTTGTAGAAATGACACTCCTATTCTACTTGTTGTCCAATGTCTGAATACTCTTGTTTCCTATATACCTTGCAATTTTCTAGTTTCTTCTGGGAGTAACCTATTCTTATTGCTGCATAATTGAAGGGAATATAATCCTGAGTGCATTTTGACTGGAAATCTTTATTCCCTTATCTAATTTAAGATGGAAAGTATAACCTTATTAGATGCGTAGCAACCATTTTCTGCATGACATAAATCTTGAATATTTTGCTTCATGACTAGAAAAACTCAGGTATGTCTTAGTTATCTAGTGTTGCTGTACCAGAAATACGAGTGAGTAGAATTAATGAAATAAATATATTTTCTCATGGTTTACCAAAAGCAAAACCAAACTTGTTGTCATCAAGTCAATTCTGACTCCTAGTGACCCTACAGGGCAGAGTAAAACTTTCCATAGGGTTCCCAAGGAGCAGCTGGTAGATTCTAACTTCGGACATTTTTGATTAGTGGCTGAGCTCTTAACCACTGTTCCACCAGGTCTCCTCTCACAGTTTAGGAGGCTAGAAGTCCTAATTCTGGGGACTGGATCAAAGTGAAGGTTTTCTCTCTGTGCTGGCTCTGGGTCCTTGTCTCTTCTCAGCTTCCGTCCCTTGGTTCCTTGGCCATCTTTATGCAGTATGTATCTTCCTCTCCATTTGTTTGCTTGCTTTGTGCCAAAGAGGACCAGTGGTGCAGTAGTTAAGTGCTCAGCTTCTAACTGAAAGTTCACTTGGTGGTTGAAATACACCAGCCTCTCTGTGAGAGAAAGATGTGGAAGTCCACTTCTTTAAAGATTTACCATCTTGGAAACCCTGTGGGTCAGTTCTACTCTGTCCTATAGGGTTACTATGAGTTGGAATCAGCTGTAAGGCAAAGGGGATGGGTTGCTCTGTGCCTAACCCTCTCTTTTTGTGTCCCAAAAGGATTTCCCTGAAACATATCTTACACTCATATGACCTCCTTAACATAAGAAAACCCTTTTCCCAGATGAGATCATAGCCACATGTGTAGAGGTTAGGAATTACAACACATAGTTTGGGGGGATACAATTCAATCCACAACAGGGTTAAAAAAAAAAAGTGAAAACGCTCTGTGGAGGAATAAAAGGAATTTTATTGTGTCTCTCTTGCAGTGGAAGAAGGAGGCCAGAGCAGTGGAGAAACAGCATGATTTCAGGGTAGTATCTTATTCTCTCCCCAGAAATATACAATAAATCAAAAAAATTCAAGACAGTATTGATTAGCCATTATTTTTTTGTTGAAATAGTGAATGACCTGAGTAACCTCAGCTGAACAACTAAATAAGTTCAATAAATCCTTAGAGCAGAGCTCAGTATTTTTTGTAATCTGGTTGTATTTTTTTACGTATTGTCTCATTTTTTGCTCTTAAAAATTTTATGCCTAAAGAGAAGCCAGTGAGTATGACAAAGCAGGAAGTTGCAATGGTCTGTTTTTCCAAGGAACTATAAAAACATAAGCAAAAACCATCACAATCGACCTTGTCAGGTACCCTGGAAAGTAGCACAAGGTTTACATATTTTAACTAAGCTGGATGTCCTCTGAAATATGGGAATAATAGGAGTTAAAAATATCGGTTAAATGATGGATTTAATACACGTATGAGTTAAATGATATATTTATAACACAATATTTACTCCCTATTTTTCTTGAATAATGAATTCAAAGAAAAAAACCCAAAGTCAGGGTGATACTGGAATCAACTATTTCATCATAACTTCACAACACTTCAGTTCTACTTGGATTGAGTTGACATCTAATTTTGTTTTCTGTTCTGTCTATAATTCCTGGCTGTGTATGCGAGTGAGTACCTTCACATTATGTAGCTTCCATGGGACTATATAGATCACTTTTGTTTTGTTTCTTTCACTGAATTACCCCTTATTTTCTCACTGGGGAAATTGCAGGATGTGCTAGATAATGAGTAGACACATCAAGATATTTTTTTAAATCCCTTCAAGATGATTTGGGCACAACTACTGAAATATAGGCTAATTCCTCAGGGAACATCAGAAAGGGGAGGGGAATCATAAATTCTTCCTACCAAAGAAAACAAAAGAATCATTTGAGAAAAGAAAATCTGATACTTTACTCAAGGTAAGTGGATAAGAATTGTCTTTGATTCCGACTGTCATGTGGATTTTGACTATGACTCCTGACTCGTAACTGCAGACACTATTACGGCCACTCACAAATTACCCCTTTAACTTCACCAAAAACATTCATTTTTCTCTTTTGTTAATTAGAATTCCATGGAGCTCTGTGTTGTTTTTAGGACATTAAAACCTATAAATTAAGAGTGTGCCCCAGCTCTATTTAATTTGTGGAAGACAATTATGGCCTTCGATTACTGCAAATGAAGAGAGAGTTAGAAATATGTCAAAATTTCATCACCAGTTTAATATAATCTTTTATGGTTATGTATCCCTTGGATATATAAACAGGAAAGAATTCCTAGAAAAGGACATCTTATTTGGTAAAGTAGGGGGCCAATTGGATGGCAAAGTAGATGGACACTTCAATGGGATAGACTGACACAGTAGGCAAGACAATAGGCTCAAACATACCAACGATCGTGAAGATGGCACAGGAATGGACATCATTTCATTCTGTTATACATGGGGTCAGCATAAGTTCTAGCCAACTCAGCAGCAACACACAGCAACAGCAAATTAAGGTTAGGATGGCAGATACAGCATAGAACACCAAGATACACTGGAATTTCTCAAAAGGAAATATTTTTTCTAGTTTAAATATGATAAAAAAAACAATATTTGATAAATATTCTTTTAGTGCAAGTTTGCCCAATGAAATATTTGCTAAATAATGCATATTGTTAGTAAAAGAGTACACCATGTTCATCTGATTTTTACATAGGAATTTCCCATGAACACATACCATTTTTGTTGTTGTCAATCATGATAATGATGTTTATTTTTGTTCCATACTAGTTGTTTATTACAGGTTTTTCAGAATGAGCATTACAAACTGATGACATAGACTGGCAAATAGCATGATTTTTAATCATTACAGTGTATGAAGAACTCCCTGCACCTAAAATATTCCTACCTGATATTATCATGTCTCAGGATTGAAAAATCATTTATGCATTTACAAACTTCTATATTCTGCCTGCTTCAATGATGATCCCTACCCATAGATATTTAAAATGTACACATTTAGATGTCCAGAACAAATCAGAGATATTCTTTTCCATAAAGGAGAATGAGCTGGGTCAAAAAAATCCAGATATCTTAAGAGGGAGGTAGTAAATGACACTGAACATGTTAACAGACTCAATACACACTAGAATAATTCTTAGAGAACACTGAAGAATTAAAGACAGTAGGATGGAACTAGAAATTTGAATTTCTTTGCTCAGGCTAGAATTCTACAGTAATTACCTATGATATCAGGACTTGTGATGTAGCAAATTTGAGATAAAGTTTTTAAATGCTGTGGGGGAGGAAAGACCTAGAAGGGAGTGTGAAGCTAAGTGCAGAAACAGCAGAAAACCTTTTCTAGGAAGAAGGGGTGAAGGTGATTCACAATCTCCAGAATTGCCCCCCCCCACCTCCTGGATCAGGGTAGAAAAATTGAACCAAAAACTAGAAGATTCTTAGAATTACTACCCGTCTCCTGAAAGTTCCAGCCAGCCACAAGATAAAAAAATTATTCTTAGCAGATATTTCCCTGTAGCTTATGTCAGGACTTCAGCTACTACATGCCACCATATTCTAAGACTTTGTCGGGGGCCCATAAATTTCTACCTGATAGTTTCACAGGCTAAACCTGGGCATTCTATTACATTATAATAATTCTAGACTGTATTTTACGTCACTGAGGATTTGGAAATCTTCTTACTATTCCAATCAAAAATCAAGCTTTACAGAATACTAGGTTTTCTTTGAGTGGGCAATAAATTTGAGAAGAGGTTAAAAGGGAATTCAACTGGATTAAGCTAAAGAAGCTTCATTAACTTCAATTCAGGGCATTCCCATTTTGACTAAATGACTTTCTTTGTAAAATTTTATAAAATGAAGGGACTGGTGTTATCACTAAGACACTTGGAAATCACAGTCCTTTACCCTATGAATTCTCAATTGTAGAGGTCCAGAAATAAATTGATAATTTGCAATATATGATGTTATAAATTCAAAAGTACATATTCTAAATGCCTTATGGAGCCTCTCATCTCCACGTCATTATGTTAGAGGAAATGGATCATATACATTTTAAATAGTCCAAATCTCCAAACACTGATATAAACCATCAATTTAACAGGAGTGGATCCAGGTCTTCTGTGTCTTGAAGCTTATATAAATTTGAAGATTTTCATTAAAACAACAAATACACTTATAAATACTGAGACAGAAATATACATAATTACTTAAATGGAAAGGAAATAGAAACAAAATTAGATTATAAACAAACTGACCTTAATGACAAATATTATTAAATGTAGAAATATAAACTTTCTTAAATTAAAGACACGTTTCAGCAAACTGGGTGCTAGACATGTTCTTAGAAGCTGTCCTAACACCAGAATGAAAACATTATTAAATTATCCATGTCAGTGTAAAGATAGGTCTTCTCAGCCTCAAACAAAGTATCATTAACTCAGTTCCCATTCATTTTGACCCTAGAAATGCCTACTGACATTTTGTGAAGTATAATGGAGAGGAGATTGAAATGGCAAGTGAATGTGCCATTAACTGGTAATGGTTAAAATATTCTACTTTAACTACACTAATGAAGATACATCGCTTATGTGAATGCATTGCTAAGGTCTTGCTGAAGGTCTTGGAAGGGCCCAGAGCAAATAAGGGGCCAAAAAACTTAAGTTTCATTAATTTCATGTTATCTCTTTCACTTTCTTTAAGAATGTCAACATCTTACAAATATTCTCAGACAAAAACAGAAGTGTCCTAAAGTAAAATGATTGTTGCTGTTGTTGTTAGATGCCCTCGAGTCAGTTCCAACTCATAGCAACCCTGTGCACAACAGAACTAAACATTGCCTGGCTCTGAGCCATTCTTACAATCGTTCTTATGCTTGAGCTCGTTGTTACAGCCACTGTGTTAATCCACCTCTTTGAGGGTCTTCCTCCTTTCCACTGACCCTGTACACTGCCAAGCATGATGTCCTTCTCCAGGGGCTGATCCCTCCTGACAACGTGTCCAAAGTATACAAGACGCAGTCTCACCATCCTTGCTTCTAAGGAGCATTCTGGTTGTACTTCTTCTAGGACAGATTTGTTCGTTCTTTTGGCAGTCCATGGTATATTCAATATTCTTCACCAACACCACAAATCAAAGGCGTCAATTCTTCTTCGGTCTTCCTTATCCATTGTCCAGCTTTCACATGCATATGATTTGATTGAAAATACCATGGCTTGGGTCAGGTGCACCTTAGTCTTCAAGGTGACATCTTTGCTCTTCAACACTTTAAAGAGGTCCTTTGCAGCAGATTTACCCAATGCAATGAGTCTTTTGATTTCTTGACTGCTGCTTCCATGGCTGTTGATTGTGGATCCAAGTAAAATTAAACCCTTGACAACTTCAATCTTTTCTCCATTTATCACGATGTTGCTCATTGGTCTAGCTGTGAGGATTTTTCTTTTCTTTATGTTGAGGTGTAATCCATACTGAAGGCTGTGGTCTTTGATCTTCATTAATAAGTGCTTCAAGTCCTCTTCACTTTGAGCAAGCAAGGTTGTGACATCTGCATAACGCAGGTTGTTAATGAGTCTTCCCCCAATCCTGATGTCCCATTCTTCTTCTCCTATTATTTGCTCAGCATACAGATTGAATAAGTATGGTGAAAGAACACAACCCTGACGCACACCTTTCCTGACATTAAACCAATCAGTGGCCCCTTGTTCTGTCCGAACAACTTCTTCTTGACCTGTGTAAAGGGACCTCATGAGCACAATTAAGTGTTCTGGAATTCCCATTCTTTGCAATGTTATCCATAATTTGTTATGATCCACACTGTCGAATGCTTTTGCATAGTCGATAAAACTCAGGTAAACATCCTTCTGGTATTCTCTGCTTTCAGCCAGGATCCATCTGACATCAGCAATGATATCCCTGGTTACACGTCCTCTTCTGAGGCTGGCCTGAATTTCTGGCAGTTCTCTGTCAATATACTGCTGTTGCATTGTGTAAATAAAATAAAATATAATATTTCTACAGTAGCAAAACTATGTGTTTATTACTAATGAATATAAATAACAAATTATGTTGACCCAATTTAGAACTTAATCTATGCTGTATCAATAAATAATGTGTTTTATATGAATTCCTCATATTTTCGGATGGAGATTCTAAAGATTATTTTAACTTTAAAATAAGACATAGGAATTAATGTTTTTTCACCACACATATGAAGGAAGAGAGCATCGGTGGCTCAGTGGTAGAATGGTAGACTTCTTGCCTTCTGTTGTTTAGTTGGTGCTGTGTGAAAGATAATACCAACCCCTCTTTTTTTTTTTTTCCCGAAAAGATAACTGAACTAAATGGACCAAAAGAACCTAACAGCGATGACTGAATTCATTCTTATTGGAGTCACAAGGCACCCTGAAATGCAGCTGCCCCTTTTGGGGGTCTTCCTCCTCATCTACATGATCACAGTGATGGGAAACCTAGGCCTGATCATCCTGACCAAGGTGGACTCCCGCCTACACACGCCTATGTATTTTTTCATCAGACACCTGGCCTTCATTGATCTTGGTAATTCTACCGTCATTTGTCCCAAGATGCTGGTAAATTTTGTTGTGAATCAAAATATCATTTCCTATTATGAATGTGCCACACAGCTGGCTTTCTTCCTTTTGTTCATTATCAGTGAGTTTTTCATCTTGTCGGTCATGGCCTATGATCGCTACGTGGCCATCTGTAACCCTCTGCTGTACGATGTTATCATGTCCCCAAGACGTTGCCATGTGCTTGTGGGTATTCCATACCTCTATAGTACATTTCAGTCCCTTATGTTCACCATTAAGATTTTCACTTTGACCTTCTGTGGCTCTAATGTCATCAGTCATTTCTACTGTGATGATGTCCCCCTGATACCTATGCTCTGCTCAAATGCACAAGAGGTACAGCTGTTGATCATAATGTTTTCAGCATTTAATCTGATTTCCACCTTGTTGGTTGTCCTGCTGTCCTACCTGCTGATTCTGTTAGCCGTATTTCGAATGCATTCTGCTGAGGGCAGGAGAAAAGCTTTCTCCACATGCGGTTCTCATCTGACAGTGGTGGTTGTGTTCTATGGGACCCTACTCTTCATGTATTTGCAGCCCAAATCTGCTCATTCATTTGAAACTGACAAAATGGCCTCAGTGTTTTACACTTTAGTCATTCCCATGCTTAACCCCTTGATCTACAGCTTAAGGAACAAAGAGGTAAAAAATGCCTTCCACAGGATCATTAAGAATCCATGAAATCTTTGTATTTAGTATTCAAAATGTGATACTGTTCTGAGGCAGATATCACTGGATGATATTTCTACAATGCAGAATAACATTCTCTTTGGCACCAGAGCTAAGACTAACTAAATGCAGAAACAAATACTTTATATATACATCCAAATTAATTCTCATAATATATACCCCAAATTAAATACCAGTTCTTCCTCATCACAGCTTGCTTCCTATTCATTCCTTCCTTATGTGATTCCGTTAGAACTTAGAACCTCATAGTTCCCCCACAGAAATATTTATTCTGCAACTATTCAGTAAACTATGTGTTTGTTCAACTGAGTTTTCTTTTCTTTCTTTTTTTTTTTTTTGACAGGAATCTTTTAAAACTTGTTTTCATGTCTTTTCTGAGACTAATATAAGATTTTAATCAGAATTGGAGACAAAGCATGATCTGTGTTCATATTGACCCCATGAATAGAGTATTAGCCTTCTGTCTCTTCTCCTGTGATAATCACTTCTTATCTATGTTATATTCCAACATCTGTGATGTGTGCTAGGTAATTTTGATTTGCTATCATCTAATTTGGCTTCCTTCCTTCTGAGATAACTAGCCCTGCATGCTGATTCTCACTATCCTATTCTTCACACACAGACAGTAGTTAGAAAAGAAAAAAAAGATACTGAAAAATGAAGAGAGACAGGGTGGAGAAGAGAAGGAAGTGAAAAAAAAAAGATATTAAGGATGCCTGATGTGAAGGACTAAAGTATTTATTAAAGATAATAATTGTTATAGATTATGAGGATTAAAAAACTATTGTAAAACCAAGAGAAAATATTGACGTACTTTCTAATTCATATTTTCAATGTGTTGGAGAATATTATATGTGTACAGAAGGAAGAACAATGTATCAATAGGGCATGTTACTCAAGAGTGAAACAATTTTATTGCTGAACACCCACATATTTTACTAAAGGTAAAGTGTGGATATTGTTCTCTTTACTTGTAGAGGATGTAAAGGATGGTTTGCTAAATTCACCTGAATGGATAGCTATTCTACTGAAGTAGTAGTTACTTTCACCATTAATTTCTTTTTATTCACTAGAAGACTTTGGGGAAAAATATTTATAATATTTCAAACTTTCTTCCCTTCAAACAAAAAATTTTCCTAACTTCCATGTTGTCTTCATCTTCATTAGGTTAATTACAAAACCCTTATCAAGTGTCATAATTTACACAAAACAACAGTGAAATAGTGTTTACTCTCTGTTTTTCCTTGGCATAGACAGGATTCTAGAAAAATACTGAATAGCCCAATAAGATGGCTGGTAAAACAAGAATGTAAAGACATTTCACCCTAATGATGACTGTCCTTACCCCACCTTGATTTTATTCTGGTCTCCACAATGATGCGTTCCATTCATCTAGAGAAGTGCAAACTTTGGTATGTTATACCTAAAGTACATATTTTCTTGACAGAGCTAGAAAATATGCATAATACTCAATACTGAACTAAAATGGAAATGTCATCAGAAATGCAGAATGATTATATATTTTGGAAAGACTCAAAATTGTTCAAGAAATCACAACAGTAATTTATGTCAGGAAAGCTACTGTGGTAAAACAGTTAAACAGAAAATTATATATGTAATCATAACACCATATTTAGGAATAAAATTACAGATTTATGTATTTTAATTTGTACTATATTTTATATGACTTATATGTACATATACGTATATATGTATGATTTAAGACTGTACTGAATCAACAAAAAGGGAAATTAAGAGCTCGAAAAATCGATTTCAGATAAAAGAAACACACACACTCTTGTTTATATGTCTACCTTTGCCACGTCAACTTCCAATCATGTTGACCACACGTGTGTCAGAATAGACCTCTCTTATGTCAGGGTTCAGGGGGTGATTATTCATAAGCAGAACACAAAGCTTTTCTTGCAGGCCTTCCTGGGTGGGTTTCAACCGCCAACCTTTTGCTTAACAGCACGTGATTGAGCTTGTGTATCGATATATATGTGCATGTATTATGTACGTATAAAGGCAATGAAGAAAAATGCAATGTCTAATATAAAGTGGTGGCGTAGTGGTTAAGTGCTACATCTGCTAAGCAAAGGGTCGGCAGTTCAAATCCCCCAGGCGCTCTTTGGAAACTCTACGGAGCAGTTCTACTCTGTCCTGTAGGGTCGCTATGAGTCGGAATTGACTCGACGACAATGGGTCTGGTCTGGGCTAATACGAAGTGCACATTGAATTGATTTTTTAACACAATCTTTCATTCAATATGAACTTATATATTTATTAATCCAAATTCTAAATATCTACATCTTGTGAAACTTAAACATTTTTCTATATTATGCAGAAAAAATACTGTTCTTAAAATTCTAGAACTCAGAAGAAATGGTTAAAATGAAGAATTTGATCAATAGAGCATTAATAGACAAGAAATACAGTAAAGAGGTGAGAGGTGTATTTATAATTATTTATTGAAGTGAAATTGAACAACACAAAAAATGAACCATTTAAAAGTGTTCTTTCCAGTGACTTTTATTATATTCACAATATTGTGCAACCAACACATTTACCTAGGGTGAAATAATTTATATCAGCCTGATAAAAGTCCTCCTTTAAAAAAAAAAAAAATTTTATGGATTAAGATATCTCTCCTCTATCCGGTTGCCTTCACATGACCCCCGACAACCACTAATCTGCTCTTTGTCTCTGTGAATTTTCCTATTCTGGTTATTGCATGTAAATGGAAAAGTTCAATATGTGATCTTCCGTTTTTTGCTTTTCTCATTTAGCATTAGATATTTCAGGTTCATCCGCATCATAGCATGTATCACTGTAACATTTTTTTATGACTGAACAATATTTCATTTAATGAATATACCATATTTTCTTTATCCATTCATTTGTTGAAGGACATAGTGTTTTTAAAATTCATCAATGTGTACCCTTTTGATCAGTGTGTTTCATGTATGCAAATTTTCCTCAATTCTTACACACATGGAGGTCATCAAGAAAGAAGACATGGATAAAATTTTATGAGAAAATATATATTCTCTTACAAATAAATTTGACTCACTATGCGCTTCTACTAAACCCTATCCAACAGTGGTGGTATCCATTGTTGGATTATGTGGTAACACATTGTATTCCAGTAATTCTTATGGGTTTACCATATGAGAGAAAAAGTTAAATATATCACTTATTTAGGGATTTGGGCCAGGAGATAACAGGTGTTAATCTCAAATCCTCTAGTTATTAACTGCCCTCACTATCATTGCTATGTTTGAGTCCATTGCTGTAGCCACTGTGTCAGTCCATCTTGTTGATGGTCTTCCTCTTTTTCAGTGACTAAACATGATTTCCTTATCCTGGAATTGGTCCCTCCTGATAACATGTCCAAAATAAGTGAGAGGAAGCCTTGGTCAACCTTGCTCCTAAGGAGCATTCCAGCTATACTTCTTTCAAGACAGATTTGTTTGTTCTTCTGACAGTCCATGTACATTCAATATTCAATACCATAATTTAAACACAACAGTTCTTCTTCAGTTATCTTCTCTAACCAAGGTAAATTAGAGGATATGTCCACAAATATGTAAGAATGATTGTGCTAGATTTGTTTTATTATAAGCCTAAGTTCAAGTGGTATGTAAGAATTGTGATATATTCACAAGTAGAATACTACACACCAATACAAATACAATATGGTTAAAAGAAAGCACAATATGATGATTCAAAGAAGACAAACTGAGAGTGCTTATTGTACGGGTTGACTCATGTGAATTTCGATACAGGGAAAAGAAATCTAGTGACAGAACTCAGAACTGGAGTTGCCTGGAGATAATATAATGCTAATCCCTTAGTGACATAAGTGGTCATGTGTGAAGAGGGCATAGCATGAAGGAACTTTCTTTGTATTGACAATGTTCTAGATCTTGATTTATGTTGGTACAAATAAAACGCATTTGTCAAAACTCATCAGTGTGTACCGTTCTGATCATTGGGTTTCATCGTATACCATGTTTCCTCAATTCCTGTACATACGGAAGTCCCCAAGGAAGGAGGCATGGGTAAAATTTTATGAGATGAGATATATCTTCTTACAAGTAAATTTGACTCACTATGAGGTTCTACTGAACATTATCCAACCCGGGCGATATGGTAGCTAAGGAACTCCTCAACTTGGACAATTACGTGGTAACTGATTGCATTACAATAATTCTTATGGGTTTGTCATATGAAAGGAAAGGTAAATATAACCTTATTTAGAGGTGTGGGACAGGAAAGATAAAGTTTTAATTTCAAATCCTCTAGTTATTAATATGTAATTTCAGGCAAATTACATGTTTCAGCTGAGCTAAATCTCTTCTGAATATGAGATTACCAGTTGTCTTAGAATAGATTCTGACTATGGCAACCCCATGTGTGTCAGAGACGAACTGTACTCTATAGAGTTTTCAGTGGCTAACTTTTTTAAAAACCAGAATGCCAGGCATTTCTTCTGAGGCTCCTTTCGGTGGACTTGAACTTTCAACCTTTTTAGTTAGCAGTAGAGTGTGTTAAGCGCTTACACTACCCAGTAAATGTGGAAATAGTATGGGTTAGATTACAAGTTAAACGATGGCTTTAACATAGGTATGAGTTAACTGATATATTTGTAGCAAAGTGCCTTCTACTTATTTCTTTTGGTAATAAATTCAAAGAAAAATCCTATGTAATGATGACACTGGCATTTATTATTTCATCTTGACTTTGCAACTGTTCCAGTTTTACTGAGATTGAGCTGATATACATTTTTTCCCCATTGTGTCTATATTTCTTCACTGTGTAAATGAATTAGTACCTTTACATCAGATAGGTTCCATGAGACTGTATGCATGAATTATGCTTTGTTCTTTCATTGAATTACCCCTTCCTTCTTTTCACCAGGGAATATGTAGGTTTTCTTGGATGATTAGCAGGCACATCCAGGCAAATTCTTAAGTCCCTCTGATATTTTGAGCGTAATCAATGAAATGCATGCTAATTCTCTGGGGAATATCGCAAAGGGAAGGGAAATCATAAATTCATCCTACCAAAGAAAACATGAGAGTCATTTGAGGAAAGCAAATCTGATTCTCTACTCAAGCTGAGTGGGTAAAATTCTTTTTGATTCTGATTATCAGGTAGATTTTGGTCATTAACTATCACTCCTAACACCTGAATGCAGACACTATTACGGCCACTCACAAATTACCCCTTCAGCTTCACCACATTCATTTTCCCTTTTCTTAACTAGGATTCCATGGAGCTCAATGGTGTTTTTAGGACATTAAATCCTATAAATTAAGAGTGAGCTCCAGCTCCACTTGCTTTATAGGAACTGATACTGGCATTTGATTACGCAAGTGAAGTGCGAACTAGGAATACCTGAAAATTCAACACAAATTTAATTTAATGAAATCTATTAATTTTTTTTTTTTTTTTTATTAAGGTTAGACATACTTTGGACACATCAGGAAAGACAAATTGCTAGAAAAGAACATCACTTTTGGTCAAGTAGAGGGTCAACAAAGAGGAAGGGACTCTCAGTTGGATGGATTGACACAACAGTACCAATAAAGTGCATAAACATACCAACAATAATGACTATGGAACATGAATGAGCATCATTTTGTTCTATTATACATGGAGTCACCATAAGTCAGAGCCAATTCGACAGCAATAAACAACATCAGATTAAGATAGGATTGCCAGGTATAACACAGAACATCCAGACACAAATGAATTTCACAAAAATAAATAATTTTTATTAGAATTATGCCTAGACAATATTAAATAAATATTCTTTCTGTTAGAGAATGTTCAATGAAATGTTTGTTAAAAAATGAATATTTTTAGTATAAGTATGCCCCATGCAGCATTGCATAAATTTTGAATAATTTTTACATAAGAATTTTCCATAAAAAACTCACCATTTTTTGGTTATTAATGATGATAATATTGTTTGTTCTCTGTTTTCCCTGCTAGTTTCTTTACTAATGGGCTTGGTGTTTCAGGATGGGCAATACAAACTGATGGAGTAGTCTGGAAAATACTGTTTTTTAAGAATTACGGAGTTATGAAGAACTCCCTGAACCCAAGGTAATTCCTATCTGATATTACCATGTCTGATAACTGAAAAATAATTTATCTGTACTCTTGTATATTCTTCCTGATCACTACTTAGAGATATGAAAAATGTACATATTTTATGTCTAGGACTGATTATAGATACCCTTTTCCAAAAAGGTAAAATCTAGACATCTTCAGAGAGAGGTAGTGAACAACAATGAAGTTGTTTGTAGATTCAATAATCATTAGAATAATTCTTAGAGAACACTGAAAACTTAAAAGTCATAGAACTGGAAGTAATAATCTGAATTCCTTACCTCAATCCAATAGTCTACAGGAAAATGCCATGATATCAGGCTTTGCTATACAACAAATTTGAGATAAAGTTTTCAAAAGAACATAGGTTTATAGTTCTTACTCTGTGAGACAGGAAGGACCTGGAAAGAAGATTGGAGCTGAGGGCAGAAATAATAGAGAGCTTATCTAAAAAAAGAAGGGACAGAGGTGACTCACCAATCTCTAGTATTATCCTGCCTCCCAATCTCCTGGTTCAGGCTGGCAAAATCAAATGAAAAATTAGCATATTTCTAGGATTACTGCTATTCTCCTGAAAATTCCATTCAGCCTCAGGATCAAAAGTCATCCTTATCAAACATCCATCTGTACTCCAGCTCTGAACTTCAGCTAGTCCATACTGTAGACTTAGACCTTGCTGGGGGCCCCAGAAGT
Source organism: Loxodonta africana (assembly GCF_030014295.1). NCBI lineage: Eukaryota > Metazoa > Chordata > Mammalia > Proboscidea > Elephantidae > Loxodonta > Loxodonta africana. The sequence goes on along the minus strand of NC_087348.1, from coordinate 25,813,714 downwards.
TTCTAATAGTTGTGCAAACTAACCATGGGCACTATATCACATAATAATAATTATATCCTACATTTTATATCACTAAATATTTGGAATGCCACTTAGTGTTCCAGTTGAAAATCATGCTTACAGAGCCCTTGGTTTCCATTGATGGGACAATGAATGTGAGGAGAGGTTAAAAGGAAAAACAAGTGGATTCCACTAAAGGGATTCATTAGTTCCAAATGAGTAGTTCCACTTTGATTTATTGACTGTCTTCGTAAAACTTCATGACACGAAGGTACAAAATTTATCACTAAGATATTTGAAATCACTGTCTTAAACTCTATAAATTCTGTATTATAGAGTTCCAGAAATAATTTGGCAGTCTGCAGTATATAATGTAATAAATACACAAATAAATATTCCAAATGCCTTATGGAAACTATCACCTCTATAGTGTCATATTAGAAGAAATAGTGCATATACAATTAGTCAAAATCCCTGAATATTGGTAGAAGCCATAGATTATAACAAGTGTATATCTGGATCTTGTATGTTTTGTAACTTATACATATTTGGGGGTTTTCATTAAAAAATGACATGCAAGTATAAACACAAATTGAAGCATGAATACGAATGTTTAAAAAGAATGAAAACAAACAGGCAAAAAGAAACAAATTTTGTTTATAAACAAACTGACCTTGGTCAAAAAATTATAAAATCTATGCATTAAATTTTATAAATTTATAAAATTTATAAAAATTTATAAAATTTAATAAGAGTATTAATTATATTCAACACACATCTCAACATACCAGGTGCTAGGTGAGTTCTTAGAAGGTATTCCAATAACAGAAAGATCACCTTATTAAATGATACTTTCCATTGTCTTTGAACCATAAAAAATATACCTACTAAGCCTCAAATAAATTATCGTTAACTCAGTTCTCATTTATCTGGGCCCCAGGAATATCTGTTGACACTCCATTGCAAATCGACAGTAGGTGAAGTGCAATACAGCAGAAGTCAGAATGGGAAGAGAATGTGTCCTCAGTTGTGAATATGGTGGGCAAACTGTGGTTGCAGAGTGGTTAAGTTTTCTGCTACTAAATGGAGAGTTGGTGGTTGGAACCCATCAGCTGCTCTGGGTGAGAAAAGTGTGGCAGTCAGCTAGCTTCCATAAAAATTACAGCCTTGGAAACCCTATGAGGCAGTTCTCCTTTGTCCTACAGGGTCTCTATGAGTTGGAATCGACTCAGCGGCAGTGGGTTATAACACGTAAGTGTCACTAAACTCAGATTGTCCCTGCTTCTTCCTCTAAAATTATCAAAATCCCACAGAAATTCTCAGACAAAAATGAAGTGGACTAAAGGAAAACTTTGATGTAATTTTACAGATAAAATATACTATTTCTGTATTAACAACATTATGGATTTTTGAAGTTAACTTTAGGAACTCCTATATCACAAATCAGGGAGATCCACATAAAACACATTATTCATTGACACAACAGACATTAATTTCTGTTGGCTTTCTTTAGAATTTAATCTATGTTATATCAATGAGTAAGGTGTTACACACAGATCTCCTTATTTTTGGATGTGGAAAACATGGTGGTGTAGTGCTTAAGTGGATTCCAACTCGAATCCACCAGCCACTCTTTGGAAACTTTATGCGGCAGTTCCACTCTGACCTACAGGGCCACTATGAGTTGAAATCCACTAGACTGCAAAGTTTTTTTTTTTTTTTTTTTTGGCTGTAGAAGATTCTAAAGTTTACTTCAACTTCAAAATCATATGAAGAGCCCTGGTGGCACAGTGGTTAAGTGCTTGGCTGCAAACAGAAAGATCAGCCACTCTGTGGGAGAATGATGTGGCAATTTGCTTCTGTAGAGATTATAGCCTTGGAAACCCTACGAGGAAGATCTATTCCATCCTATAGGGACGCTATGAGTCAGAAATGACTCAATGATGACAGAAAACAACAGTATGAAGAAAAAGATCAGTGGTTGTTCTCTGGTAGTCTTCTGCATGGGAAACCTGGGTTAAATTTCTGGCCAATATACTTCATACACTACCACCACTGGGTCGGTCAGTAGTGAATTCTGTATTGCTATGATGCTGGATAGGTTTCAGAGGAGGTTCTAGACTAAGGCAGGCTAGGAAAAAACGCCTAGTGCACAACTTCCCCAAATTAGCCAGTGAAAACCCTGTGGATCGCAAGGGTCCAATCCAAAACAGATCACAGGGATGGTGTAGGACTGGGCAGTGTTTTGTTTCATTGTGTTTGTGGTCACTGTGAATCGAGGCTAACTCAATGACAGATAACAACAAAAAATATGAGGAAAAAAAATTCCATTGCTATAATATATTATAACTTGATTAGAAAATACTACATGAAAGCTAATACCAAACCGTCTGTTTTTTTCCAGAAGAGGTAACTAGACTAAATGGGCCAACAGAATCTAACAATGCCAACTGAATTCATTCTAATGGGAGTCACAAGGAAACCCGAACTTCAGCTACCCCTTTTTGGGGTCTTCCTCATCATCTACATGATCACAGTGGTGGGCAACCTGGGCATGATCATCTTGACCAAGATGGACTCCCGCCTACACACGCCTATGTATTTTTTCATCAGACACTTGGCCTTCATTGATCTTGGTAATTCTACTGTCATTTGTCCCAAGGCATTGGTAAATTTTGTTGTGGATAAAAATACCATTTCTTATTATGCATGTGCCACACAGATGGCTTTCTTCATTTTGTTCCTTATCAGTGAACTTTTTATTCTATCAGCCATGGCCTATGACCGCTATATGGCCATTTGTAACCCTCTGCTCTACAATGTTATCATGTCCCAAAGACTTTGTCATTTGCTTGTGGGCATTCCATATTTCTACAGTTCTTTCCAGGCTCTGATGTTCACCAGTAAGACGTTTACTTCCATCTTCTGTGGCTCTAATGTCATCAGTCATTTCTACTGTGATGGAGTTCCCGTGTTATCTATACTCTGCTCAAATTCACAAGAAATAGAATTGATGCTCATATTTTCAGCATTTAATTTGATATCTTCCCTGCTGGTTGTCCTGCTGTCTTACCAGCTGATGCTGATAGCCATATTTCGAATGCATTCTGCCAAGAGCCGGAAAAAAGCTTTCTCCACATGTGCTTCTCATCTGACAGTGGTAGTTGTGTTTTATGGAACTCTATTATTTATGTATGTGCAGCCCAAATCTTCTCACTCAAATGATACCGACACAATAGCCTCTGTGTTTTACACTTTAGTCATACCCATGCTTAACCCTTTGATATACAGCTTGAGGAACAAAGAGGTAAAACATGCCTTCCACAGGGTTTTTAAAAATCATTGCCAGCTTTGTATTTAATATTCACCCTTGTTTTAGTAAACAGTGCAAAAGGCAATGTCACTTAATAATATTTTTAGTAGATATAAATGCATTCCTTTTGGTTCCAAGGTAAAGGCTAATTATAAATCAGATACTATTACATTGTTTATAATAAGACATATTAATCCTATTTTACATCTCAAATTGTCATTTCTTCCCCAATGTTCCTTGCTTCCTATGCATTGCTTACTTACATGATTTCATAGACCCTCATACTTCCACAATGATAAATTTGAATATACTCTTGATCGATAAAACATGTGATTGTTTCTGTCTGTTTTTTTAAGGACTAGCGTCTTTCAGTGTTTTTCCCATTGCATTTTCTAAGTCTGAAGCAGCAGCATAGTGTTACAGTCAAAGAGTTATTGTGTCCTATTAACAGATGAATAATTTATTTGTCATTTTGTTATCAATCAATTCTACTGTGAAAATAAATTCTTAACTATGATGTACTAAAATGTGTGAAAAGTGTGAAGTAAACTAGATAATTTTGATTTGTCAGTATTTAATTTGATTTCTTTCTTCTCTGCTTTGCTTTGGCATAGATAGTCCCCTAAAAAAATGTTTTAAACTGGTAAATCACAAGCTAGTAAACAAACATTTAAATAAACTCTACCATAATGGGATATCTTAGTCATCTAGTGGTGCTGTGACAGAATTACCACAAGTGGATGGCTTTAACAAACAAAAATTTATTCTCTCACAGTCTAGTAGTTCAGAAATCCAAATTCAGGGTGCTGGCTCCAGGGGAAGGCTTTCTCTTTCATCTCTGGAGGAAGGTCCTTGTCATCAATCTTCCCCTGTGAGACAGATAGGGTTAACTCTGCTGGCAGAACAGAAAAGCTGTTAAAAGATTACCATCTAGAAGTTGGGTAAACAGGGACCACACCCTGACAACATGAGATTAGGTTGAAACAACCTGTGAATTACTATCTCCTTCTTAGTGTTTTTCTAGTCCGTTCCTCTTTTATAGGCTCCTCATGCACAGAAGAGCAAAGCACGACTGCTGTTTAACCTTCCTTGGCCCACCAAAGATGACGATGTAATGCCAAAGATCAGTGCACTTATGTTATATCCCACAATAAGTGGTGCAAAGGGCTGCCAAGAGGACTATATCTTGAATATCAGCAGGTTCCATCTTGGATTCCAGATGCATGTGCCACCTAATTAGTATACACTGCCATTCTGAGAAGTACCCATCCTTTGAAAGAAACCCACTAAATATTCATCGCTGTATTGTGTCCACCAAACCCAAATAAGCGCTGGTCTTGCTTCTCTTTTTGAGTCAGTCTTTTGGTGAGGCATAAGCCCCCACTGATTCCTTTTATTTGTCATAAGTAAAATAAACTTTTTAGAGCTGGACCCAAATTTGCCTCCTCTATGTTTTCTTACAAGAGAAAGACAAGGGCCCATTGAGCCTGAACGACCTCCATTCCCTCGGTGGTAACACCTGTTCTAGGAAATTCTCAGTGCAGGGGCTGTGAGTCCAAAGGACACACACTGCTCCTGTCACTAGATTCTTGGTGGTATGAGGTCCCTCATCTCTCTGTCCATTTCTCTCTGTTATATCTCAAAAGAGATTGACTCAAGACACAACCTCATCTTGTAGACTGAGTCCTGCATCATTAACGTAACTACCTCTAATCCTGCTTCATTAACATCATAGAGGTAGGATTTATAACACACAGGAAAATCACATCAGATAACAAAATGGTGGACAATCACTCAGTACTGGGAATCATGACCTAGTCCAGTTGACACACATTTTTTTGAGAGGGACACAATTCAATGGATAATATTGAGTGACATCGACACATCTTATCTCATCTGTTTATTTTGGTTTAGCTTTCACAGACATTTGGACCAAAAAGAGGAATTAAGAAGCAAAATATAATGATATTGGCTTTTATATTTGCTTATACATTTATCAATTATCAGTGTTATTTATTTTTAGGTATCATGTTGCCTTACTATCTATTGTCCTTTCATTTCATCCTGTACAGCTTCCTTAATTTTAGGGTAATTTTGTCAGACATGTAATTCTATTACATGTGCTATTTATCCTAGGACTTTAAACATGTAATCCCACTGCCTTTAAACCTCCATGCTTTCTGCTGAGAAATAAACTGTTAATCTTACTGAAATTCCATGTGTATGTTCAGTTGCAATTCGCTTGTAGCTTTCAAAATTCTTTGTCTTTGATAGTTTGATTATAATTTGTCTAAACATGAATCACTTTGTATTTATCATACTTGAAATTAATTCAGCTTTTTGGTAAGCAAATTCATGTATTTTACCCAATTTTATAAGTTTTAAACTTATAAGATTAGTGGTGGTCACGGCAACATGCAAGCCACCACAATAAGACAAAGTGACAGATGAGTAGTGGTGTATTAGCTAGTTGTACCGTGGTAGCTTGTGAGTTGCTGTGATGCTAGAGGCTATGCCACTGGCATTTCAGATACTAACAGGGTCAACTATGGTGGGCAAGCTTCAACAGAGCTTCCAGACTAAAACAGTAGGAAGTAGAACCTGGTGGCTTACTTCTGAAAAAATACTGACAGGTGAAAACTTTATGAATAGTAGTGCAACATTGTCTGATATAGTGCCAGAAGATGAGCCCCTCAGGTTTGAAATCACTCAACATACAACTGAGGAAGAGCTGCTTCCTTAAATCGAGTCAACCTTAATGACGTGGGTGGGGTAAAGTTTTTGAGAGCTTTATTTGCTCATGCAGCAACATCCAAAATGAGAAGAAATAGCTGCAAATATCCATTAATAAATTACAATGTGGAGTGTATGATGTATGAATCTAGGAAAATTGGGAAGTCATCTAAAATGAAATGGAACACATAAAGATCAATATCTTAGGCATCAATGAGCTGAAATGGACTGATATCAGCCATTCTGAATTGTACACTCATGTGGTCTACTATGCCAGGAATGACAAACTGAAGAAAAATGGCGTCACATCCATTTTCAAAAAGAACATTTCAAAATCTATCCTGAAGTACAACACTCTCTGTGTTAGGATAATATCTATATACCTACAATGAAGATCAGCTAATATCAATATTATTCAAATTTATGCAACAACCACTAAAGCCAAAGATGAAGAAATTGAAGATTTTTATCAACTTCTCCAGGCTGAAATTGATCAAACATTCAATCAAGAGGCATTGGTAGCTATTAGTGATTGGAATGCAAAAGTTGGAAACAAAGGAGAAGGATCGGTGGGTGGAAAATCAGGCCTTGGCGAGAGAAACAACACAGGAGACAGCATGATAGAATTTTGAGAGACCAATGATTTATTCATTGCAAATAATTTTTTTCAACAACATAAACAGTGGCTACACATATGGACCTCACTGGACGGAATACATAGAAACTGAATATACTGCATCTGTGTGAAGAGATGTTGGGGAAGCTTAATTTCATCAATCAGAACAAGGCCACTGGCCATCTGTGTAAAATACCACCAATTGCTTATATGTGAGTTCAAGTTGAAGCTGAAGAAAATTAAAACAAGTCCACAAGAGCCAAAATATGACCTTGAGTATATCCCACCTTAATTTAGAGACCATGTCAAGAGTACATTTGACCCACTAAGCATTAATGATTGAAGACCAGAAGAGTTGTGGGATGACATGAAGGACACAATGCTTGAAGAAAGCAAAAGGTCATTAAAAAGACAGGAAAGATAGGGGGAAAAAAATTGATGTCAGAAGAGACACTGAAACTTGCCCTTGAAGGTAGAGCTGCTAAAGCTAATGGAAGAAATGATGAAGTAAAACAGCTGAACAGAAAATTTCAAAGAGCAGCTTGAGAAGACAAAGTATTATAAACAAATGTTGGAAGAAAGACTTAAAAAGAACTTTGCAAATGAAACCAGAATTTAAAGATTTGGAAAATTCTGTTGTACAAACTAAGGAAATGTGTCCTGGAAATCTTTCATCAAAGAAAGTGGCTACACTCTCTTTTGCTAAAGACATTATGTCTGTGACAGATGGACCTAATTAACCATCCTAGCTGAAACCCCTTCAGCTTAGATTGAAAGGGACAGAGACAGGAAAAAAGGAAGGAAAGTTCCTGCCTCCTGAAATTCTACAGAAAGGAAACAGGCCAATCAAGCAAGCTAGTTGCAAATACCTGCTGTCCTTCAAGAAAAAGGCATATTTCTTTTACTATCAAAGATCAGAGGTAAATATATCACGTAAGCCAGTAGACATCATGTTTTAATCTCAAGTCCTCTAGCTATCAATTGTGAAATTTCAGGAAAATTGCATACTTTAACTGAGCTCAGTGTCTTCCGAATACGAGAATACTAGTTGTCTTTGAGTAGATTTTGACTCGTGGCTACGTCATGTGTGTCAAAGTAGAACTGCACTCCACAGAAGTTTTCAATGGCCAATTTTTTTTTTTTTTGGGGGGGGTAGAATGCCAGGCCTTTTTTCTAAGGCTCTTCTGGGTGAACTTGAACTTTTAAACTTTTTGTTAGCAGCAGAGTGTGTTGACCATATACATCACCCAAGAAAATAGTAAGGGCTAAATTAAAAAAAAAAAAAAAAATTTTTTTCTTCTTTTTTAAATGTATGAGTTCACTGATGGGTTCAATATATGTATGAGTTAAATGACAAATTTATAACACAGTACCTGTTTTTTTTTTTTTTTCTTTAACGTGCTAGATATTTCTCTTGGTAATAAATTCAAAGAAAAAATCCTATGTAATTGATGATACTGGCATTTACTATTTCATCATGACTTTGCAACTCTTCCGGTTTTACCGAGATTGAGCTGACATTCCATTCTTTTTTTTTTTTCTCCACTGTGCCTATATTTTTTGACTGTGTTCTTGAACAAGTACCTTTACATCATGTAGGTTCCATGAGACTGTATAGATCACTTATGTTTTGTTCCTTTCTTTGAATTGTCCTTTCCTTCTTTTCACTGTAGAATATGTAAGATGTCTTGGAAAATTAGCAGGCACATCAAGGCAATTTTTTTAAGTCCCTCAGATGATTTGAGCATAATCAGTGAAATGCATACTAATTCCTCAGGGAATACAACAAAGGGAAGGGGAATCATAAATTCATCCTACCAAAGAAAACAAGAAATTTATTTGAGAAATTCAATCTCATTCTCTACTCAAGGTGAGTGAATAAAAAACTGTCTTTGATTCTGATCATCATGTGGATTTTGGTCATTTACCGTAACTCCTGATTCCTGATTGCAGACACCATTATGGACACTCACAGATGATTCATTCAATTGCACCACAAATACTCATTTTCTTTTCTGTTAACTGGAATTCCATGAGCTCTGAAGTGTTTTTAGAACATTAAATCCTGTAAATTAAAAGTGTGTCATAGCTCTATTTGATTTATGGAAGCTTTTTTTTTTTTAATATTGGCATTTGATTATTGAAAGTGAAGAGGGAGCTAGAAATACCTGAAAATTCAACACCACTTTAATATAAATCTATTAAGATTAGGCATAACTTGGGTGTGTCATCAGGAAAGACCAATAGCTAGAAAAGGACTTCATGTTTGGTCAAGTAGAGGGCCAAGAAAAAGGAGGGAATGCTCAATGGGGTGGGTTGACACAATATTACCAATAATGGACTCAAACTTACCAATGATCATGAAGATGGCATATGCATGGACATCATTTGATTCTGTTATACATGGGGTCACCATAAATTGGAGCCAGCTGCATAGTAACAAATAGCAACAACAAATTAAGGTTAGGATAGCCAGGTATAATATAGAACACCCAGGAACATTCAAATTTCACAAAACTAAATAAGTTTTCTTAGTAGAAGTACAGGCAGTGGTTAAGGGCTTGGCTGCTAACCAAAAGGCCAGCAATTCAAATCCACCAGCCGTTGTTAGAACCCTTAGGGGCAGCTCTACTCTTTGCAATGAGTTGGAATAAACTTGATGGCAATGGTTTTGGTTTGGTTTGGTTATACCCAAGACAATATTAAATATTATTTTAGTAGGAGTATGTCCATTGAAATATTTTTTAAACAATGAATATTGTTAACATAAGTATGCACCATGCAACATTTGCTGAACTTTGAATAATTTTTACATATGATTTTCCCATGAAAATGCCATTTTTGGTTGTCCATTTTGATTTTTTTTTTTTTTTTGGTTTTTTGTTTCTCCTATTAGTTTCTTTATGAATGGACCTGGTTTTTCAGAATGGTCATTACAAACTGATGGAGTAGACTGGAAAATACTGTGCCTTTTAAGAGTTATGGAGTTACAAAGAACTCCCTGAACCTAAAATAATTCCTACCTGATATTACCATGCCTGAGGATTGAAAAATCATTCATCCATTTACACACTTGTATATTCTTCCTGCTCTGATGATAATCAATACAAAGAGATATTTAAAATGTACACATTTACATGGCCAGGACAGGTTTAAAAAAAAAAAAAAAGCTGTCATTCAGTTGATTCCAACTCATAGTGACTCTATATGACAGAGATGAGCTGCCCCATAGGGTTCCCAAAGGGCTCCTGGTGGATTCGAACTGCTGACCTTCGGTTAGCAGCTGAACTCTTAACCACTACACCACCAGGGTTTCTCCAGGACAGAGCAGATTAGAGATATTCTTTTCCAAAAAGGAGAATGGGCAGGGTGAAAAATCTGATCATCTACAGAGGGAGGTAGTGAAAGACACTGAAGATGCTGATAGAGTCAATAAACATTTGGATAATTCTTAGAGAACATTGAAAACTTAAAAGTTATAGAATTAGAAGTAGAAATCTGAATTCCTTACCTCAATCTAGTGTTCTACACTAAAATCCTATGATATCAGGGTTTACGATACAGAAAATTTGAGATAAAGTTTTCAAAGGGACATAGACTTATAGTTTTTATTCTGTGAGAGAGGAAAGACCTGGAAAAGAGATTGGAGCTGAGTGCGGAAATAACAGAGAACCTTATCTAAAACAGAAGGGACAGAGGTGACTCACTAATCTCTGGTATCATCCTGCCTCCCAATCTACTGGATCATGCTGACAAAATCAAACTAAAAATTAGCTTATTTCTAGGATTACTACTATTCTCCTGAAAATTCCATCCAGCCACAGGACCAAAAATCATCTTTAGCAGACATCTCTCTGTAGTCCAGCTCTGAACTTCAGCTACTGCATACTGTAGACTTAGACCTTGTTGGGGCCCCTGGAAGTTTCTAATAGTTGTGCAGACTAAGCATGGGTATTCTATCACATAGTAATAACTAAATCCTGCATTTTATATCAATGAAATTGAAAACCATGCTTACAGAGTCTTAGGTTTTCATTGATGGGACAATGGATATGAGAATAGGTCAAAAGGGAAACCAAGTGGATTAAACTAAAGGGATTTATTGGCTCCAATCAGGTAGTTCCATTTTGATTTACCGACTTTCTTTGTAAAACTTTATGAAATGAAGAGACAGATGTTATCATTAAAATCTTATATTCTATGAATTCTCTATTGTAGAGTTCCAGAAATAAATTGACAGTTTGTAATATATGATATAATAAATGCACAAATGAACACTCTAACTGGCTTATGAAACTGGTCTTCTCCATGGTGTCATATTACAGTCAACAAAGCATATACAATTAAAGTCAAAATCCCTAAATATTGATATAAACCATAGCTTTTAGGAGGAATGTATCCAGATATTATGTGTCTTGAAACTTGTAAAAATTGGGGAGTTTTCGTTAAAAAGTGTAATGCAATTATAAATACTTTAATGCAAATTAAAAAGTGTAATGCAATATATAATTGCATTACACTTTTTAACGAAAACTTCCCAGTTTTTTCAAGTTTCATTTACACAATTGAAACATAAATGTGAATATACATTCAAACTGAAAAAGAAATAGAAATAAATTTCAGTTATAAGCAAACTGATCTTGGTCAAAAAATTTACAAAATCATAAATATAAAAAAATTATTAAATTATATTCAAGACACTTCTCAGCATGCCAGGTGCTAGGTGTTCTTAAAAGCTATTCTAACACCAGAAAGATCTCTTTAATAAATGATGCATGCCATTGTTTTTGAATCATAGAAATACACCTACTATAGGGTCGTTATGAGTCAGAATTGACTTGATGGCAACAGGGAATAAAGTGTCATTAACTCAATTCTCGTCTATCTGGACCCCAGAAATGCCTGCTGACACTCCAGTGCAAACTGACATTAGGTGAAGTACAATAGAGCAGAAGTCAGAATGGGAAGCGAATGTGCCCTAAATCAATTATGGTTGGGGAGACCTGGTGGCACAGTAGTTAAGCGCTCAGATGCTAACTGGAAGGTTGCTAGTTCAAACACACCAGTCACCCCACAGGAGAAATACATGGCAGGCTGCTTCCATAAAAATTATAACTTTCTAAACCCTATAGGGCAATTCCAGTTAGTCCTATAGTGTCACTATGAGTCAGAATCGGCTTGAGGGCAATGGGTTTTACATATAACTTTCACTAAACTTGCATTACCTCAGCATTTCTCTATTAAAAAAAAAAAAAAACTGTTGTCATCGAGTTGATTCTGACTCATAGCAATTCTATAGACAGAGTAAAACTGCCCCACAGGGTTTCCAAGGAGTGCCTGGTAGATTTGAACTGCCCACCTTTTGGTTAACAGAACTCTTATCTGCTATAGCACCAGGGTTTCCTTTCTAAGACTAAAAATCTCACATAAATTCTCAGACAAAAATGAAGCAGACTAAAGGAAAACTTTGATGTTATTTTGTAGGTAAAATTAAGTATACTATCTCTGTATTACCAACTCTGTGGGTTTTTGAAGTTTAAATAAACTTTAGAATCTTCTACATCCCCAGATTGGGGAATCCACATAAAACACATTATTCATTGACACAACATAGATTAATTTCTGTTGAATTTCTTTAGAATTTAATCTATGTTTATCAATGAGTAATGTGTTATATATTACATTTTTTGGGACGTAGAAGATTCTAAAGTTTACTTTAACCTCAAAGTCAGATGAAAAGCCCCGGTGGCAGAGTGGTTAACTGGTTAAGTGACAGAAAGGTCAGCAGTTGCTGACAGAAAGATCAGCCACCCTGTGGGAGAAAATGGGCAATCTGCTTTCATAAAGATTACAGCCTTGGCAAACCTATGGAGAGGTTCTACTTCATCCTATAGGGTCACTAAGAGTTGGAATCAACTCAATGACACACAACAACAACAATATGAAGAAAAAGAACAGTGGTTGTTCAGTGATAGTCTGTGTGGGTAACCCAGTTAGATTTCTGGCCAATGTACCTTATGCATTGCCAGCACTGGTCTGTCAGTGGTAAATTCCTTGCAATGTTGCTGAACAGGTTTCAAAGGGGTTCCAGACTAAGACAGACTACGAAAAATACCTAGGGATCATCCTCTGAAAACCAGCTAGTAAAAATCCTATGGATTACAAGGGTTCAATCTCAAACAGATCATGCCGATGGTGCAGGACTAAGCACCTTTTTATTTCTTTGCACTTGGGGTCACTGTGAATTCAGCACTAACTCAAAGACGTATAACAACAAAAAATGCGAATTGTTTTTCCATTGTTTCTTCAAATGTTATAATTTGTTTAGAAAATACTACTGTTTCTTCCCAGAGGAGTAACTGGACCAGATGGGCCAACAGAATCTAACAGTGTTCACTGAATTAATTCTAATAGGAGTCACAAGACACCCTGAGCTGCAGCTCCCCCTTTTGGGGGTCTTTCTTATTATCTACATGATAACACTGGTGGGAAACCTGGGGATGATCATCTTGACCAAGGTGGACTTCCAACTACACACGCCTATGTATTTTTTCATCAGACACCTAGCCTTCATTGATCTTGGTAATTCTACTGTCATTTGCCCCAAGGTGCTGGAAAATTTTACTGTGGATCAAAGTACCATTTCCTATTATGTATGTGCCACACAGATGGCTTTCTTCATTTTGTTCTTTGTCAGTGAACTTTTTATGCTGTCACCCATGGCCTATGACCGCTACGTGGCCATCTGTAACCCTCTGCTCTATAATGTTATCATGTCCCCAAGACGTTGTCATGTGCTCATGGATATTCCATACCTCTATAGTACTTTTCAGTCTCTGATGTTCACCATTAAGATTTTCATATTGACCTTCTGTGGCTCTAATGTCATCAGTCATTTCTACTGTGATGATGTCCCCTTGATACCTATGCTCTGCACAAATGCACAAGAGGTACAGTTGTTGGTCATAATGTTTTCAGCATTTAATTTGATATCCTCCCTCCTGGTTGCCTGCTGTCCTACCTGCTGATTCTGATAGCCATATTTCGAATGCATTCTGCTGAGGGCAGGAAAAAAGCTTTCTCCACATGTGGTTCTCATCTGACAGTGGTGGTTGTGTTTTATGGAACTCTTATTTATTTATTTTTTATTTATGTATTTATGTATGTATTTATTATTTATGTATTATTTATTTATTATTTATGTATATGCAACCCAAATCTGCTCATATGATACTGACACAGTGGCCTCTGTGTTTTACACTTTAGTCATCCCCATGCTTAACGCTTTGATATACAGCTTAAGAAACAAAGAGGTAAATGATGCGTTCCACAGAGTTTTTAAAAACTGATGTCAGCTTTGTATTTAATATTCGATATTCAACCTTGTTTTAGTAAACAATGTCAAAGGTAATATCATTTGACAATATTTCTTATAGATATAAATACATTCTCTTTAGTTCCAAAGCAAAGACGAATTATAAATCCTAGACGGATTTTTTTTTTTTTAGATTATACTCAGACAAACCAATCCTATTTTAGATCTCAAATTAGATGTCACCTCCCCAACATTCCTTGCTTCCTGTTCATTGATTACTTATGTGATTTCATAGACCCTCATACTTCTACAATGATTATATTTATTACACTCTTGATTAATAAAATATGTGTTTGTTTCTGTCAGTTTTTCTAACGATAAGGATCTTCTCAATCTTTTTTCTATTCCATTTTCTAAGCCTAAAGCAACTGTGTAAACAATGTTGGAGACAAAGGGTTATCTGTGTTACAATTAACGCATGAAGACTTTATTTGTCCTTTCGTTATGAGTCAATTCTGTAGTGAAAATAAATTCTTAACAGTGATGAACTAAAATGTGTAAATTTGACTAGATGATTTTGATTTTTTAGCATTTAATTTGATTTATTTCGTCCTTAGATAACTAGTGTCTTACATGTTGATTCTCATGGCCATATTCCAGATTACCGTATAGTACTTATGGGAAAAAAAAAGAATGGATAATGCAAAGTGAATTAAAACAGAGAGGATGACAATAGGAAGAAGGGAAAACTAGAACTCTGTTGGGAAAGACTAAAAGATTTATTAAACAGTGTAACTAATGGACAGCATGAAGATGAAAAGTATTATAAGAATGAAGAGAAAATGTTGATACATTTCTAATTCCTGTTTTCAATGGATTGAAACACGTTACACTGGTAAAAAAAAAAAAAAAAGTAAGGAACGGCATGTTAAATGGGCACATTACTCTTGGATGAAATTGATTTATTTATTTTTTTTTATTGCTGAATGCCCACGTATCTTGTTAAATGCATTATGTGGAAGACAGTGCCATTAATTAACAGAGAAAGTATAAAAGGATTAAGCCAAAAAACCAAACCCATTGCCATCTACTCAATTCTGACTCCTATCCACCCTATAGGACAGAGTAGAATTGCCCCGTAGTTTATAGACAACACCTGGCGATTAGCAGCCAAAAGCTTATCCACTGCACCACCAGGGCTCCAAAAAGATAGTAGGCAAATTTTACTGAAATACATATCATACTAAAATAAAGTACATTTTTTACATTATTTTGTGCTTATTCACTAGAAATAAAATTATAGCATTCCAAATTCTTGCTCTCTTCAATGAAACAACAACAACCAAAAGCAAACTTTCTGTATTCAATGGTTTCTTCATCTTAGTCAACTAATTTAAGAGGATAATTACAAGGAAAAATTCTCATCGAGCACTGTAATTTACACAATGCATAGATTATTTTTTTTTCTTATAGATGAAACTCTTTTTTCATAGATAGTGCCCTAAGAAGATATTTTAAACTGTCATATAAGAAAATAGTAAACAAACATTTAAATAAATTTTACCATAATGGCATAATACCAACAGTACTTATCTATTAATTTTTATTTTGCTTCCACTGACATTTGGACCAAAAAGAGGAATTAAAAACCAAAATATAATAATAATGGCTTTTATATTTGCCCATGCATTTATCTTTGCCAGTTAGTTTTACTTATTTCCTTGTATCATTTTGAGTTACTGTCTAGTGTTCATTCATTTCATCCCAAAGGACTACCTACATTTTAAGATAATTTTCTCAGATACGAAATTCTTGGTTGAAAATTTCTTCCCAGTACTTTAAATACATCATCTCACTACCTTTTAGCCTCCATGCTTTCTGAGGAGAATAAACTGTTAATCTTAGTGAGATTCATTGTATGTGATCAGTTGCTACTCACTTGCAATATTCAAGAATCTCCTTTGTCTTTGACTTTGACCATTTGATTATAATTTGTCTAAACATGAGTATCTTTGTGTTTATCGTACTTGATTACTTTAGTTCTTGGTTATGCAGATTCATGTATTTTATCCAGGTTTATAAGTTTTGAGCCATTATTTTTTCAAATGTTTTTCTGTTTCTTTTTCTCTCCTTATCTTCTGGGGCTCCCATTATGTATATGCTGGTACACTTAATAGTTTACTACAGGTCTCTTAGGCCATGTAAATTTTTCTTTATCCATTTTTTTTTCTGCTCCCCAGGTTGGGCAATCTCAATCAATGTTTCATTTCATTTCAGTTATTACACTTTATACCTCCATTCTTTCTCTATCATAATTTTGTTGATATTCTCTATTTGTTGAAGCATAGTTATCCTGGTTCTCTTCAGTTTTTTTATCCATAATTTTCTTTAGCTCACTGAACTTATTTAAGACAGTTTATTAACAATCCTTGTAAAGTAAGTCCAACATATGTTTCCTTAGGGATAGACCAAAAAAACCAACCCATTGTCACTGAGTTGGTTCCAACTCATAGCAACCCTATAGGACAGAGTAGAACTACCCTGTAGAGTTTCCAAGGAGTGCCTTATGGATTCGAACTGCCAACCTTTTGGTTAGCAGCCATAGCACTTAACCACTAAACCGCCAGGGTTTCCTTCCTCAGGGATAGTTTCTGTTAATTTCTTTCTTTCTTTTTTGCCCTATGAATGGGCCATTGTTTGTTTCTTTGCAGGATTCATGATTTTGTTTTGGAAATGAGGCACATTGGATGTTATATTGTGGCAACTCTGGAAACTATAAAACATTGGTGAATGTAATTAAAGAATATCTAATTAAATGGAAAGACATCCTGTCTTCATGGAATGGAAACAATATTGTTAAGATGTCTTTTCTACCCAAAGAAATCTGCAGGTATGATGTAATCCCTATCAAAATTCCAAGACTTTTTTCAGAAATGGAAAAGAGGATCCTCAAATTCAAATGAAATTGCAAGGATTCCTCTCTTAGTTTATCTAGTGGTGCTATAACAGAAATGCCACAAGTAGATGGCTTTAACAAAGAGCAATTTATTCTCTCACAGTTTAGGAGGCTAGAAGTATGAATTCAGGGTGTCAGCTCCAGGGGAAGACTTTCTATCCCTGTTTGTTCTGGGGGAAGGTACTTGTCATCAGTCTTCCCCTGGTCTAGGAGCTTCTCAGCACAGGGGATCTGGGTCCAAGGGATGCACACTGATTTTGGCACTAGATTCTTGGAGGTATAAAGTCCTCCTGTCTCACTGCTAGCTTCTGTCTTTTGCAACTCAGAAGAGATTAACTCAAGATACAACCTAATCTTGTAAGTTGAGTCCTGCCTCATTAACATAACTGCCTCTAATCCTGCCTCATTAACACCAAAGCAGTAGGATTTACAGCACATTGCAAGATCACATCAGATGACAAAATGGTGGACTATCACACAACACTGAGAATCATGGACACAACACACATTTTTGGAGGACACGATTCAAGCCATAACAGTCCCCAAATAACCAAAACAATCTTAAAAAGTAAAAACAACATAAGAGGACTCACCTTTCTTGATTTCAAAACTTATACAGTGATCAAAACAGTGTGCTATTAGTTTAAGCATAGACTTATAGGCCAATAAAATAGATTTGAGAATCCAGAAATAAATCCATACATGTATGACCAACTGATTTTTGATAAAATTACCAAATCCATTCAATATGGAGAAAAGAGTCTCTTCAACAAATAGTGATTGGACAACTGATCTCTAAGTGCAAAAGAATGAAGTGGAACCCACACCTCACACCATAGAAAAAAATTAATTCAAAATGGGTCAGTGACTTAAATATAAAAATACAACCCTAGAAGAAAAACATGGGGTTTAAATTTTATGACCTTGTTTTTGACGACAGATTCTTAGCTATGATACCAACAGGACAGGAAATAAGAGGAAATAATAGGTTAACAGGACTTCATCAAAAATTTTAAACATTGTGCCATCCTTTGGCATGAATGCAGTGGGGCTGATGGTAGTTTCCTGAGACACAGGAAGCACAGGATGCAGTCCTAAACCCCTGGAGCAATCTCAGCGGAGACCCAGCCAGCACACACAGGCTACACACCCCTCTGGAATCTGAGATAAAACAATGTTCTTGACAAAAGATAAGTGATTTTGCCTATTTTTCCTCACTACTCTCTCCTATCTGTCTGATCCCTTCCCTCCCTGCCCCAGCCAGCTTCATTAACATTCAACTTCTCTGGGCCTGAGATAGAAGTGCCCTGCTTTTTCTGACCCATTCTCCTGGTCTGGGAGAAGCAGCAAATTAACAAAAGGGGGAAAAATACTTTCCTGACTCCCCTAAACTGGAAGATCAGAGCAGAAACAGCTCCAGTCCAGGCATAAGAGATCCACAGGCTTTGGCTTTCACCCCTGCATGGAACCAGGTGGCTATTGTAATGCAACAGCAAATCTGTGAGAGGTATGACTATAATTGTGTCAGCTGAGCTTTGGAGAGGTAGGTTTTGGAAGTCTGATACCACTCTACCTATTAAACAGAACCCTCTTTTACCCACAGCAGGGAACTGAGGGCTGAGGCTCCATCCACACCACCTAGTCACCCGTGAAAGGGGTCTGAGGATAGTGGTGCCTACCATTCTTTACAGGTATAAACATTGATGCCAAAGGTACAGCTGCAGAGCCCACCCACCAGAGCAATTCTAGAGAACAGAGATGTTCCATCCTCACTGGAACTTGGGGGGAGGCTGTCAGCACCCTGCCCTCCTCAGTGTGACCCTCTGCCACTACCAGAAACCGGTGCCTACAACCATCACCACTACTCCTCTAAGATAGTAGGTAAGAGTCTACACCACACACTAGGTGACCGACTATCAGGATACCTGAGCTGATTCTATTCAAGAACAGTTAGTGGATTCATAGGCTCATATACCTGGCAACAACTCTTACCACCTGGTAATAGGACATTAGTGCTTTGAAGGATCCAATAATGAAGTTAGCACACTCTAGTAGCCTATCTGGGTATTTTGGAAGCAAAAAACAAAAAAACAAACAAAAAGACAGGACTCAGTGAATAAATATAAAATAAATTATTACAGTAACTTATAGATGGCTTGGAGACAGCAGTTGATATCAGATCACATAAAGAAGCAGACTATGATTATGTCTACAACCCCCCAAAACAGAGAATCAAAATCTCTCCCAGATGAAGATATATTCCTGGAATTGCCAGATGTAGAATACAAAAGATTAATATACAGTACACTTCAAGATATCAGGGATGACATCAGAAATGAAATTAGGCAACATACAGAAAAAGCCAAGGAACACACAGATAAAGCAGTTGACAGAATTAAAATCATTGTTCAAGAATATAATGAAAAATTAAATAAGCTTCAAGAATCCATAGAGAAACAGCATTCAAAAATTCAAAAGATTAACAATAAAATTACAGAATCAGACAACTGAATAGGAAGTCAGAGGAGCAGAATTGAGGAACTGGAATGCAGAATTGGGGAGATGGAGGGTAAGACAATTGGCACCAATATATTTGAAGAAAAATCATATAAAAGAATTTTTTAAAAATGAATAAACCCTAAGAATCACGTGGGAATCTATCAAGAAGAATAACTTGCATGAGACTGGAATTCCAGGGAGAGATAACAGAAAATACACAGAGAATTGTTGAAGATTTGTTGGCAAAACTTTCCTGACATTGTGAAAGATTAATGGATATCTTCCAAGATACTCATTGAACCCCATACGAGCTAGATTCAAAAATAAAATCACCAAGACATATTATCATCAAACGTGCCAAAACCAAAGATAAAGAGAAAATTTTAAAGGCAACTGGAGATAAATGTAAACCCACCTACAAAGGAGGATCAATAAGAATAAGTTCAGACTACTCAGCAGAAACCATGCGGGCAAGAAGGCAATAGGATGATATATATGGATCACTGAAGGAGAAAAATTGCCAGTGAAGAATCATATATCCATCAAAACTCTCAAATACGAAGGTGAAATTAAAACATTTACAGATATACACAAGCTTAGAGAATTTTCAAAAACCAAACCAAAGCTACAAAAATTACTAAAGGATATTCTTTGGTTAGAAAATCAATAAAATCAGAAATCAGAACAACACAAGGACAAAGAACAGAGCATCCTGATATCAACTCAGAGACGGAAATCATAAAAATAAAATAAGATTTAAAAAAATAAAACTCAAAACAGGGAATCACTGATGTCATTATGTAAAAGATGACAATAATCAATAAAGTGGGACTAAATAGGGGAGGCATAGATCTTCCATATGGAGAGGAAATCAAGGCAATATAGGGAGATACAAGTTAGGTTTATAATTAGAAAAATAGGGATAAATATTAAGGTAACCACAAACAAGACTAAAAATCCCATATTTCAAAATAAAAACCAAGATAAACATAAACACTCAGCAAAAACAAATTCAACTACAATGAAAAAGAGGAACACACAATTTACAAAGAAAAACTTCTCAGCACAAAAAAGTAAGTGGGAAAATGAAATTGTCAACAACACACAAAAAATAGCATCAAAATGACAGCACTAAACTCATACCTATCCATAATTATACTGAATGTAAATGGAATAAATGCAACAATAAAGAGACAGAGAGTTGCACAGTAGATAAAAAACCAAATCCAGCTACACGCTGCCTACGAGAGTCACACCTTAGACTTAGAGACACAAATAAACTAAAACTCAAATGATGGTAAAAAAATATTTCAAGCAAACAACAATCAAAAACAAGCAGGAGTGACAATATTAATTTCTGACAAATAGACTTTATAGTTAAATCCACCACGAAGGATAAAGAAGGGCACTTTATATAATGAGCAAAGGAACTATTTACCTGAAAGAAATAACAATATTAAATATTTATGCACTCAATGACAGGGCTGCAAGATACATAAAACAAACTCTAACAGCACTAAAATGTGAGATAGACAACTCCACAATTATAGTAGGGAACTTCAAGACACCACTTTCAGTGAAGGACAGGACATCCAGAAAGAAGCTCATTAAAGACATGGAAGATCTAAATGCCACAATCATCCAACTTGACCTCACAGGCACATTCAGAAGATTCCACCCAACAGCTGCAAAGTATACTTTCTTTTCTAGAGCACATGGAACATTCTCTAGAATAGACCATATATTAGGTCATAAAGCAAGCCTTTGCAGAATCCAAAACATAAATATTACAAAACATCTTCTCAGGCCATAAGGCTATAAAAGTAGAAATCAATAACAGAAAAACCAGGGAAAAGAAATCAAATACTTGGAAACAGAACAATATCCTGCTCAAAAAAGACTGGGTTATAGAAGACATTAAGGGTGGAATAAAGAAGTTCATAGAATCCAATGAGAATGAAAAGACTTCCTATCAGAACCTTTGGGACACAGCAAAAGCAGTGCTCAGAGGTCAATTTATACCAATAAACATACACATAAAAAAGAAGAAAGGGCCAAAATCAATCAAACAAATAGAAAGAGAGCAACAAAAGAAAGTAACAGGCACCAGAAGAAAACAAATAATAACAACTAGAGCAGAAAGAAAGGAATTAGAAAACAGAAAAAGAAATGAAAGACTTAACAAGACCAAAAGCTGGTTCTTTGAAAAAATTAACAAAATTGATAAACCACTGGCCAGACCGACAAAAAAAAAAAAAAAATACAGACAAGGAAACAAGTAACCCGAATAAGAAATGAGATGGGTGATATCACAAGACACCCAACTGAAATTAAAAGAATCATATCAGATTACTATGAAAAATTGTACACTAACAAATTTGAAAACCTAAAAGAAATGGATGAATTCCTAGAAACACACTACCTACCTACACTAACACAGTAAGAAGTAGAACAACTAAATAGACCCATAACAAAAAAAGAGATTAAAAAGATAATAATAAAAAAAAATTCCCAATAAAAAAAAGCCCTGGCCCGGATGGCTTTACTGCAGAGTTCTACCAAACTTTCAGAGAACAGTTAACACCACTACTACCAAAGGTAGTAGAGCATAGAAAAGGACGGAATACTCCCAAACTCATTCTATGAGGCCAGCATATCCCTGATTCCAAAACTAGGTAAAGACACCACAAAAAAAGAAAATTACAGCTCTATATCCCTCATGAACTTAGATGCAAAAATCCTCAACAAAATTCTAGCCAATAGAATTCAACAGCATATCAAAAAAAATAAATAAATAACTTGACATGGCTAAGTTGGATTCATACCAGGTATGCAGGGATGGTTCAACATCAGAAAAACAATTAATGTAATCCATCATGTAAATAAAACAAAAGACAAGAATCAAATGATTTTATCAATTGATGCAGAAAAGGCATTTGACAAAATCTACTCATGATAAAACCTCTCAGAAAAATAAGACTAGAAGGAAAATTCCTCAAAATAATAAAGGGCATTTATACAAAGCCATAGCCAAAATCATCCTACATGGAGAGGTTCTGAAAGCACTCCCCTTGAGAACAGGGACCACACAAGGATGCCCCTTATCACCACTCTTATTCAACATTGTGCTGGAGGTCCTAGTCAGAGCAATTAGGCTTGATAAAGACATAAAGGACATCCATATTGGTAAGGAAGAAGTAAAAGTATCTCTATTTGCAGATGACATGATCATAAACACAGAAAACCCTAAGGAATCCTCAAAAAAACTACTGAAACTAATAGAAGAGTTCAGCAAAGTATCAGGATACAAGATAAACATACAAAAGTCAGTTGGATTCCTCTACACCAACAAAAAGAACATAGAAGATGAAATGAACAAATCAATACCATTTAGAGTAGCCCCCAAGAAGATAAAATACTTAGGAATAAATCTTACCAGAGATGTAAAAGACCTACACAAAGAAAACTACGAGACACTACTGCAAGAAACCAAAAGAGACCTACATAAGTGGAAAAACATAACTTGCTCATGGATAGGAAGAGTTAACATTGTAAGAAGCATCTATAGGTCCAATGCAATTCCAATCCAAATTCCAACAGCACTTTTTAATGAGATGGAGAAACAAATCACCAACTTCATACAGAAGGGCAAGAGACCCCCGACAAGTAAAGAGTTACTCAAAAAGAAGAACAAAGTGGGAGGCCTCACTCTACCTGATTTTAGAACCTATTATACCGTCACAGTAGCCAAAACAGCCTGGGAGATCCTAAAAGTCAAACACCTGTACTTATCCAAAAACTTCACCAAAAGAGTAAAAAGGCTACCTACAGACTGGGAAAATGTTTTTAGCTATGACATTTCAGATCAGCACCTAATATCCAAAATCTACATGATTCTGCTAAAACTTAACTACAAAAAGACAAATAACACAATTAAAAAATGGGCAAAGAATATGAACAGGCACTTCACTAAAGAAGACATTCAGGCTGTTAACAGATACATGAAGAAATGCTCAGGATCATTAGCCATTAGAGAAATGCAAATCAAAACTACAATGAGATTCCATCTCACTCAAACAAGGCTGGTATTAATCCAAAATACACATAATAATAAATATTGGAGAGGCTGTGGAGAGACTGGAACACTTATACACGCTGATGGGAATGTCAAATGGTACAATCACTTTGGAAATCGATTTGGCACATCCTTAAAAAACTAGAAATAGAACTACCATACAATGCAGCAATCCCAATCCTTATAATACATCCTAGAGAAATAAGAGCCTTTACACAAACATATATGCACACCCATGTTCACTGCAGCACTGTTTACAGTAGTAAAAAGTTGAAAGCAACAAAGGTGCCCATCAACAGATGAATGGATAAATAAATTATGGTATGTTCACACAACGGAATACTACACATCGATAAACAACAATGGTGAATCCATGAAACATTTCATAACATGGAGGAATCTGGAAGACATTATGCTGAGTGAAATCAGTCAGTTGCAAAAGGACAAATATTGTATCAAGACCACTATTATAAGAACTGGAGAAATAGTTTAAGCAGAGAGAAAATGTGCTTTGATGGTTACGAGACGGGGGAAAGAGGAGGGAGGGAGAGGGGTATTTACTAATTAGATAGTAGATAAGTCTTATTTTAGGCTAAGGGAAAGAGAATACACAATACAGGAGAGGTCAACACAACTAGACTAAACCAAGAGAAAAGAGCAAAGAAGTTTCCTGAATAAACTTAACGCTTCAAAGGCCAGAGTAGCAGGGGTGGGGTTTGAGGAACATGGTTTCAGGGGACGTCTAAGTCGATTGGCATAATAAAATCTATTAAGAAAACATTCTGCATCCCACTTTGGAGAATGGTGTCGGTGGTCTTCAACGCCAGTGAGTGGCCATCTTAGATGCATCAATTTGTCTCAACCCACCTGGAGCAAGGAAGAATGAAGAACACCAAAGACACAAGGTAATTATGAGCCTAAGGGACAGAAAGGACCACATAAACTAGAGACTACGTAAGCCTGAAAGCAGAAGAACCAGATGGTGCCTGGCCACAACCGATGACTGCCCTGACAGGGAACGCAACAGAGAACCCCTGAGGGAACAGGAGAGCAGTGGGGTGCCAAAAAAAAAAAAAAAATGTATACATCAAGGGACATTATCAAGAAAGTTGTGAGATGACCTAGAAAATAGAAGAAAATTTTTGGAAATCATATATCTGATAATGGTTTAATAGCCAGAATATATAAAGTACTCCAATAACTCAGCAACAAAAAGACAAAGAACTCAATTAAAAAATGAGCAAATGACCTGAATAAACATTTCTCCAAAGAAGATATATAGGTCCAATAAGCAGATGAAAAGATGTTCAAAGTCATTAGTCATTGTTGTTATATTGTTATTCTTAGCTGTCATTAAATTGGCCCCCAACTTATGGTGACCCCTGCACAAAGGAACAAATCACTTGCAGGTCCTGCACCATCCCGTGACCAATTGTGGATTGTACCCTTGTAATCCATAAGGTTTTCATTGGCTGATTTTTGTAAGCAGGTCACTAGGCCTTTCTTCCCAGCCCATCTTAGTCTGGAAGCTCCACTGAAACTTGTTCAGCAATCATATCAACACACAAGCATCCAATAATCTTATTCTGGGAGCCATTATTTCATTTACTCCTCTATTGGGAGTGTGTGTGTGTCTCTGTGTGTGTAGTGTATCTACAACATAGGTGCATAATACAGTGTAACATGAGATACTGACAAAGATATATTCCTGATGTCCAGAGTTTAGTGATGTTTTGTAATTTATTGATTCATTTAGATGCTGGCACAAAATGTGTCTTGCCTAATGAGACTTCCAAAGAATAATTAACAGATATCCAAGACATTCTCCCTGAAGCAATTATATGCATTGTGTTTATTTTTTAATCAGAGTAAAACTTCATCAAAATGAGCCTCAAGAGGATTAAAAAAAAACCAAAAACACTTAAATCCTTCCTTCAACAACCAGTGAGGATTAAAGCAGGAGGAAGACAAAGCAGATCCTCCATTAAGGTGAGCAGAAAACAGTGATCTCTGGAAACTTTCTCGGGACATACACCTTAAATCGGATCATCACCAAAGACTTTGAAGGACCTTATGCTCTGCAAAACTCTTTCTTCCTTTGCAACGTACTTTTTTTTCACCAGTTGGATTAATGGGCATGAAAGACTTCTTGTACAGTTGCTGATATTCTGCGCTGTGCGTTGTTCAGACCACCTTAGTTTTCAAATTAGCTTGCTGTGTTAGTCATTTGGAAACCCTGGTGGCGTAGTGGTTAAGTGCTACAGCTGCTAACCAAAGAGTCAGCAGTTCAAATCCGCCACGCACTTCTTAGAAACTCTATGGGGCAGTTCTACTCTGTCCTATAGGTTTGCTATGAGTCAGAATGTGCTCGACGGCACTGGATTTGGTTTTTTTGTGGTTTGTCAGTCATTTATGTCAACAGGAACCTTTGTCTATTTATTGTATGGAACTCCCATTCAATTCTTCATCTCCTATCTACTCAGGGTGCCCTTAATGGGGAGGCAGCATGCTATTATGCATAAGAGAACATATGGTAAAAGCATACTGTCTGTATTTGAATTCTGACCCCAGCACTTATTAGCTGAGTGACTTTTGATAAGTTTTTCAACTCTCTGTACCTCAGTTTCTTCAATATCGTAAGAGAATGGTGAGTTTACCTCTTTCCCAGGGTTATTGTGTGAATCACGAGTTACTATATGTAAAGCATTTAGAAAAGTGCCTAGCACGTAATGAGATCTTTATCAGTATTTGCTATTCATTTGTAGTCTTCTTTCTGCTGAGCCTCTTTACATGACTCACCATTAAAGACTCATAATCAGAATGGCCAGGTCCTTTGTGTGCAGAAGAGGTATGTATGATCAGGAGAACATTTAGAAAGAGTGATTCAACAGGCAGAAATGACAGATTGGAAAATGCGTGCTAAGATATTATTAAAAAATTCTGAGTTAAAAATATTATAACATTTATCTTTTGCAATGGGTTAAAAAAAAATCCAAATATGTAGTGAGAAGTTTTGAAACAGATATTTAATGGTTGGAAGTTTCCTAATCACTGTGTGATTTTTTTACTCCACCAACAATTTGGAAAATCGCTTCATACCTTTCTACTTTAAAAGCTGTGATGATTGGTAATAAGGTGAGATTTCTGGTTTACGTACAGATGTTGGTTTTACAAAATATTTGAAATTTTTAGAAAGCTGAAATATAATTTATAGCTTTTTTGGGATATGTAAAATGACCTTGGTCAGAAGAAGTAGTCATAGTAAAAACCTATTGCCGTCGAGTAGATTCTGACTCATAAAGACCCTACAGGGTAGAGTAGAACTGCCCCATAGGGTTTCCAAGGAGCAGCTGCTAGATTCGAACTGATGACCTTTTGGTTATCAGCTGAGCTCTAAACCACTGGAGCACCAGGTCTCCAGGTCATATTAGCTGCATCAAAACAATCATTTCATAAAATCTTCTCCCTTTTTAATTATACTTTAGCAAAGCTTCAATGAACCTGTCTGTGAGTAGGGTTTTGGTTTGGTGGAGGAAGGAGTCTCTATTTAAAATTTATGACAAAGAAATGTCTCTATATCTCATGTATTATGTTTTAAGTTCCCTCAGAAGATAGCATCTCAAGCATAATAACAACTGATGTTATATCTCACACAGGTAACTAAGATGAACCAAATGGAGAAACACAATCATACGGCAGTGACTGAGGTAACTGAATTTATTCTCACGGGCATCACTGACAACCCAAGGCTGCAAGCACCGCTCTTTGGAATCTTTTTCTTCGTATACTTAGTCACGGTGGTAGCCAATCTGGGCATGATTATCTTGACCCATTTGGACTCCAAGCTACACACTCCCATGTACTTTTTCCTTAGGCATTTGTCTATTACTGATCTTGGTTACTCCACTGTCATTGGTCCTAAAATGATGGTAAACTTTGTAGTACACAAAAATACAATTTCCTTCAATCGGTGTGCCACCCAGCTAGCATCCTTTGGGATTTTCATCACCACTGAACTGTTTATTCTGTCAGCAATGGCCTATGATCGCTATGTGGCCATCTGCAAACCTCTTCTCTATGTGGTGATCATGACAGAGAAAGTGCGCTGGTTGCTTGTGCTTACTCCCTATCTCTACAGCACATTTGTGTCCCTATTTCTCACAATTAAGTTATTTAAATCATCCTTCTGTGGCTCGAACATTATCAGCTATTTTTACTGTGACTCTCTCCCTCTGATGTCCATGCTGTGTTCTGACACACATAAATTAGAATTGATCATTTTGATCTTTTCAGGCTGTAATTTGCTCTCCTCCTTCTTGATTGTTCTTGTATCCTACATGTTTATTCTTGTGGCCATCCTCAGAATGAATTCAGCTGAAGGAAGGCATAAAGCCTTCTCCACCTGTGGCTCCCATCTGACAGTGGTGGTTGTATTCTACGGGACACTATTGTTTATTTACTTGCAGCCTAAATCCATCCATACATTTGATATTGATAAAATGGCTTCTGTGTTTTATACTCTGGTGATCCCTATGCTGAATCCATTGATCTACAGCCTAAGGAACAAAGAAGTAAAAGATGCCATAAAGAGAACATTAAGTAACCGATGCAAAATTCTCAATATATTTTAATATTTGCTTATGAAGGTGGGTCCAGTAATCTTTGTTTAATAGTGTTAGTTCAATAATGGTATTAAATGTGAAACTATTTTATCAGTTGTTTTTTGTTTGTTTGTTTGTTTCTGAACAAAACACTTTGTCTTATATCTCCCTATACTCTTCCTCTTCACTTCAATAGATATAAATATTGTAGCTAGATAATACCCCAAGTAATTTGTAAAGTCATAATGCAACCCTCCATTATTTATAAATAAGACAAACCATATCAAATTTGGGTTAAATGTAGGCTTACAAAGATAAATTAGCGTAAAATAGCCAAAATGGAGCAACATTAACCAGAAATTTAGTATTATATATTTTATAGTGGTCACTGGGTATTAAAGATAAGTAAGGTTGAACCCTGAAGAATATGTACACTAGACAAGAAGCAGGAAATAGTAACAAGTACTCATTACACAAAATGAAAATTATGTTTCAAGAATCTAGGCTAAATACAGAAACAAAATATGTCCCCTCAGGCTGTGGTTTTCAATCAGGTCGATTTAATATTTTATATGTCAAGGATGGAGTAAGAATCAGGAATAGTTCTCATTCCGAGCCATGAGAAAAATGCTGAATAGTTCTAGATCAGCCTGGATAGATCCTCACACTATAGTCTCTTCTGGTTTATGTGAGCTTCCAAATGAACAAGCTGACTTAAATTTTGTAAACCAAGTTAAGTGACTCACTTGGCTAGTTAAAAGAGTTGTATCAGTATATTTTGAAGTCATTGGCAGTGATAACACAGCAAAAAGATAACTGATACGCTCAATCATTAACTGTGTTTTCATTGCGACTATATTGTCTACTTCATGAGCTTGTATACACAGCAATCTTACCTTATGTGCACTCTGCTAACACCATGCTTATTTCACAGGTATACTTGCTCAGCAAATAAACCATTTCCTTACACTTTAGTGTTTTCCTCATCATTTGAATGGGCATTCTCAGATTTTTTAAATATATTTACTAACTTCATGGAGCTTGTTTTAATCTGCCCTAATATTTAAAGTGAACATTTAAGAAATTGAATCAGAATTTGAACCAGTGACTCTTGATCCCAGACGCATGCTTTTTCTGCTTCTTTTAGTGTACTATATTTTATTAAAAACATAAATCGAACATAATTAAAGAAATACAAAACTACATTCCCAATCAAATCAATTTTGTTTACCATGGTATCTTCAGATCCTATCCCTCAGCATGGTTAATATTATGAGCAATTTTTATTTTCTACAGTTATATTTTATGTCATATTGCACAGATTTAACCTGTATTTTTTTCCTTCCTCAAATTATATCATCCCCATCAATTTTTACAACCAACAGAGAAAGTTAAATATCAATAGCATTCTTCAACATCATCCATCTCAAATGTACTTTAAAAATATCAGACATCAATTTCTCCACAACTTGCTTTTCTTACTTAAGACTGAATCATCATCATCATCATCATCGTCATCATCCTCATTTTTCTTGGTCAACAAATATTAAATATTTTTCATTTTTAACACCAGCGTACAACTGTGGAGCATAGCTCAATCACTTTGTACTTAACCAGTTCTTGATTTACGAATGCTTGATTGGTTGCAGCTTTTCTTCTCTTTTTTTTGCTACTATAAAAAATACAAAAAGTTAAAAAAAAATGCTCTAATAATCAGTCATGTGCTTATAATGTAGTACATGAATGCTTTTTATTTCTAAAATACATGTGTAAGGACTCTTCCACATTCTAAAGATGTGTTAGTGGGTAATTTTTTTCACTTATATACATAATAATATAATTTTTTCAAAAATCCCAGAAAAAAGTGCTACGAATTTTGATTTTATCCAAGTACTATTTTTTTTTTTACCCATCTTCCACAAAGTAACACTAACATTTACTGATAAATCTTCCTCTTTGTGTGATGGAAAAAGTGTACAGTGAAAATAATAGTGCTTGACATCAGCTACCTGATATCACAGAGTCAACCTAATGGTTCTCAAAGATCCACTTCTTTCTTTCAGGAATTTTGCAGCATTCTAGACCTCATGGGACAAGCTACTGCCCTTTCCTTAGTTGGCACAAAGTAAATATTCTAATTATAACTAAATGATGAACAGTTCAGAAATAATGTTGCCTGCCTACATGGATGGGTATTTGCACATTGTCAAAATGCTTTCCAGCTTTAAAAACTTTAGCTTTCTTTTCATTATTTTCACTCCATATGCAACTGATGTCTTGATTCACAAAGAATTTTTAGCTAGGAAATTGGACTGTATTGTATTAATGCTTAAATAGCAAAAGTTGCAAGGTTCTAATACTGGATTGAATAAACTCAGCCTCCATTCATTTCTAAAAAACCCTCAAGGTTGGTTTCTTACATGTGCTATGTAATGAATTTCCCCAATTTGTATTCTCTTGTTTCTTTATTCAGCAGTAAGACATACTCTTCAAGCTATTTTTCTCAAAGTATTCAAATTTTCCATATGGAACAGGGAGCCATTTTGGCTCTAGGATATTGGAGAAGGATGGCATAAAAGCCAAGCTTATAACTTTTAACATTTTAGCTTAACCATGCAAGTGATCCATCCCTAATTTCACACTATAGGGTTGAAACCAAGATATAACTTTTACAAGACTCTATTTTAAGTTAGGGGTAAAATTTTAATACTAAAATAACATAGCTGTTATAACATATAGCTGTTCTCACAGCAGGTAGGCCTAGACTTAGTCTCAAGGTATAAAACAAGCTACTCTACTCCATATCTGACTTGAGGTCTGTTCCCATATTCTAGAGGCAAAAGACTCAGAATAGCTAAACCAAACTTGAAAAAGAACGGTATTAAATACTCATTGCCATTGAGTTGATTCCAACTCATAGCAACCCTATAGGACAGAGGAGAACTGCCCCATAGGATTTCCAAGGAGCAGTTGGTAGATTTGAACTGCTGATCTTTGGTTAGAAGCCATAGCTCTTAACCACTACATTTTCCCTGCACCACGTACTTATGTATATTGTCTTTAAAATTTCAAGGTGGTATAGTATTTTGTAAACATAGATAAATAGTGGAACAAAATAAAGAACCCAAAACATATGGTCTTATGTATGTTCAAATGATAATCACCCAAGAATCTAAAGTAATTCTACGAGATCTAGAATTAATATAAATATCCTCCTAAAATTGATTAAAAAAAAAAAAACAGCGCAAATATATAAAAGATGTGCACAGACACCCTGCAAAAGAAATATTAATGACCAGTAAACATTAAAAAAAAAAAATTCCAACACTCTTATCCATCAGGGAAATTAAATTACAATGAGATGCCACTTCTTACCCACTAGGTTGGCTAAAGTTAAAAACACTGATTTTACTAAGGGTTGGCTGCTACTTGCAGCTCCTGGAATTTTCATGCATTGCTGGTTGGAGTGTACAGTGGTATAAGTCACCTGAGAAAACAGTTTGCCAATTTCCAATAAAGCTAAACATATAACTACAATGTATCCCAGGAATTCTCCTCCTGGATTCTTACCAAAGAGGAATGAAAAAAAATATACCCAGAAAAGAACTGGTACATTAATGTTCATGATGTCTTTATTCTTTATAGTCTAAGCTAGGAATATTCTGGTTGACTATCAATAGATTTTTAAAAAATGAACAATTTGTGGTATATTTGTACAGCAAAAAACTACTCAACAATAAAATTGAATGAGCTTCTGCTACAAAGCCATGTGAAAATTTCAATAATATTAAGCTGTGCAAAAGAAACCAGATACAAACATACAGTATTATTGCATTTGTATAAAGTTCTAGAATAAGTAAAACTGGTCAATGGTGAGAGAAACCATATCAATTTTTAAATTTTGACCTGAGACACAGTGTGGGAGGATTTACTGCAAAGAGACATCGAGGAACTTTCTGGGATAATGGAATTACTCCCTTGATTGGAGCAGTAGTAACAAAGGTGTCACACTGGTCAAATCTCAGCTGTGCATATATAAATCTGTGTATTTTATTATACTTAAATTACACCTAAGTAGCTCTGATGGTTCAAAGGTTAAATGCTCTACTGCAACCAAAAGTTTGGTGATTTAAAGCTGCCAGTGGCTACACGGGAAAAAAGACCTGGCAAACTGCTTCCATAAAGATTAAAAAAAAAAAAAAGTATAAAGATTACAGCTTAGGAAATACTATGGGATGGTTCTATTCTGTCACATAGGGTTGCTATGGACAAAATCTTACAAAAACTGCAACATATTGGAGAGAGAGCCAAGATGGTGGAATAATCAGATACACTAAGCCACCATGCTGCAACAAAGATCCAAAAAGACTAGTAAAACAGATACAGATGTCAATCCTAGAAACTTGAATCTTAAATGAAGGGAGAAAGTATTAGATTTTAAGTCACTGAGAAAAGGAAGAAACTGATAGAAAATGGGAAAGAATGGTGGTAGTGAGTGGAGTTTCCAGATCAAAAAGCATGACTCAGCATTGCCATCTTGAAATTAATCCACCAACCCACCACACAGAAAGGCACCACCACAGAATTCCCAGTAGGAGATAGAGATTGAGAACCAACAATGTCAGACAACCATCTGAATACAGGACACAGGTCAGTATCAGCCAAATACAGACTTGGGAAGGAACTCTCAATGACTTAAAAAAAAAAAAAGATTCAAAACAAGGAACTAGATCATTAATATGTAAATGACAACAATGTCAGAACAGCAAAAGGGGAAATACACGGTGTAGATGTAGAACTTTCAAGTGGATAGGAAATCAAGGTGATATCAAGTAATAAAACACTGGTTCAAACTTAAGAAAATAAGAGTAAATTTCAAGGTAACCACAAAGAAAGTTAACAAACCTGTTCATCAAAATAAACAAGAAAAACATAAAGTCTCTGTTAACACAACACCTACTGTAATGAAAGAAATGAAAGGAAATTTCACAAACAAAAGGAACTCAGCACAGGAGAAAGAGGAACAAAGAATATGTCAGCATCACCAAAAAAAAAAAAATAATAAAGCACTACAAAATGACTAATAAACTCACACCTATGGAAAATTGCTTAAATGCACTCATAAAGAGACAGAGAGTGACAGAATGCATTAAAAAAAAAATGACCTATCAATATGCTATCTACAAGAGACACACCTTAGACACAAAGACAAAAATATATTAAAAATCACATAATGGAAAAAAATACATGTATCTAGTGAACAGCAATCAAAAAAGAGAAGGAGTGGCAATACTAATCTCAGACAAAATAGACTTTAATGTAAAATCCATCATAAAAGACAAGGAAGGGCACTATATAATAATTAAAGAGAGAGTCCACCACAATGACATAACCATAATTACTAAAGGACATAATTGTAAAGGACAAAACATCTAGAAAGAAACTCAGCAAAGATACAGAAGACCTTAAGGCAACAATCAATGGTCTTTACCTCATAGACATATGTAGAATACTCCACTCAATAGCAGCAAATTATACATACTGTTCAAATGCACATGGAACATTCTTCAGAATAGACCACATCTTAGGCCAAAAAGCAACACTCGACAAAATCTAAAACACTGAGATAATACAAAGCATCTTCTCTGATCAGAACATCATAAAAGTAGAAATTAATAACAGGAAGAAAAAAATCAAATACATGGAAATTGAAGAACACCTTGCTTAAAAACCACTGGGAAATAGAAGAAATCAAAGATGGAATCAGAAATTTCTAGAATTAAATGAGACTGAAAATACAGCATACCAAAACCAATGGGGCACAACTAAGGCAGTGCTAAGAGAAAATGTAAATAAAAAAGATCATAAGAGAGTACTATGAAAAATGGTATTCCATCAAATTTGAAAATCTAGAAGAAATGGACAAGTTTCTAGAAACACACAACTTACCTAAACTATCACATATTGAGGTAGAAAATCTGAACAGACCCATAATATGAGAAGAGATTGAAAAGGTAATAAAAAATAAAAGTAATAAAACTCCTAATAAAAATGTCCTCACTCAGATAGCTTCCCTGGAGAATTCTACTAAAATTCAGAGAAGAACTCACAGCGGCACTACTCAATCTATTTCAGAACACAGAAAAGGAAGGGATACTTCCAAATTCATTTTATGAACCCAGCATAACCCTGATAACAAAACCAGGGACAGACCCCACAAAAAAAGAAAATTTCAGACCAGTATCTCTCATGACCACAAAATTCTAGCCAACAGAGTTCAGAAACATGTAAGAACAAAGAAAAGTAATACACCACAACCAAGTGGGATTCTTACCATATATGCAAGGATGGTTCAGCCTTAGAAAATCAATCAATGTAATCCACCACATTAATAAAATAAAAGAATCACATGACCATTTCAAATGGCACAGAAAAGGCATTCCATAAAGTCCAGCAACCATTCCTGATAAAAACTCTCAACAAGATAGGAATAGAAGGAAAATTCCTCAACATAAAAAAGGGCATCTATAAAAAAATGACCTATGAAGAACTGACACTTTTGAATTGCGGGGTTGGTGAAGAATATTGAATACACCATGGATTGCCAAAAGAAAGAGCATATCTTGTCTTGGAAGGAGTACAACCAGAATGCTCCTTAGAAGCAAAGATGGTGAGACTACGTCTCACATACTTTGGGCAAGTTATCAGGAGGAATCAGTCCCTGGAGAAGGACATCTTGCTTGGTAAAGTAGAAGATCAGGGAGAAAAGGAAGATCCTCAACAAGATGGACTGACACGGGCGGAGCCAAGATGGCGGACTAGGCAGGCGCTACCTTGGATCCCTCTTACAACAAAGACTCGGAAAAACAAGTGAATCGATCACATACATAACAATCTACGAACCCTGAACAACAAACACAGATTTAGAGACGGAGAACGAACTAATACGGGGAAGCAGCGATTGTTTCCAGAGCCTGGAGCCAGCGTACCAGTCAGGTACGGCACAAGCACAGAGAGCTGCTCCACCCCCCTGAACTAACCCCGGGAGGGGGACCAGCCGGTTCCACGGGCGGCATGGGACGCAGCCGGTAGGAGAAGTCCCCGGGAGGCAGTGCCTGGTCTTGGAGCAGAAAGAGCAGCGTCCGAGCCGGGGAACCGTCCCGCAGGGATTTGGACTGGACGCAGGTACGGCATAAACACGGAGAGTTGCTCCACCCCCCTGAACTAACCCCGGGAAGGGGCCCAGCTGGGTCGCACGGGCGGCGTGGGACGCAGCCGGTAGGAGAAGTCCCCGGGAGGCAGCGACTGGTATTGGAGGGGGAAGAACAGCGTCCCAGCCAGGACACTCGGTCATGGCACAAGCACAGGGAGTTGCTCCACCCATCTGTACTAACCCCGGGAGGAGGCCCAACTGGTTCTCGGAGGCGGCACGGCCACGTGGCTGGAGGGACGAGAAGTCCCCAGGAGGCAGCGACAGATTTTGGAGTCGAGAGTGCACCGTCCCAGTAGGGGAGCCTTGACGCTGTGCGTGGGGCTGGAAGCGGAGGATCTGACCGTGACTCCAGCAGGCCAGACCCCCCGGGGGCAATCTCCACACAGCCAGCACACATAGGCGAGGCGCCTGCGGGAATCTCAGATATAATAGTCATTACAAGCAAGACAAGCAACTCTGGCTATATTCTGAGGTGCTATTCTCCTATCTCTCTGTTCCCTCCCCCACCCTCCCCAGGCGGCTTCATTAACATCTGAATAGCCTGAGCCAGAGGGAGAACTCTGATAGGGATCTGACTGCATTTTTTTTTTAAGCGGATTTTCTGGAAAAACTAGTTTCCCAGTGATGGCTCGGAGACAACAATCCATATCAAACCACTTAAAGAAGCAGACCATGACAGCTTCTCCAACCCCCCAAACAAAAGAATCAAAATCTTCCCCAAATGAAGATACAATCTTGGAATTATCAGATACAGAATATAAAAAACTAATTTACAGAATGCTTAATGATATCACAAATGAAATTAGGATAACTGCAGAAAAAGCCAAGGAACACACTGATAAAACTGTTGAAGAACTCAAAAAGATTATTCAAGAACATAGTGGAAAAATTAATAAGTTTCAAGAATCCATAGAGAGACAACATGTAGAAATCCAAAAGATTAACAATAAAATAACAGAATTAGAAAACGCACTAGGAAGTCAGAGGAGCAGACTCGAGCAATTAGAATGCAGACTGGGACATCTGGAGGACCAGGGAATCAACACCAACATAGCTGAAAAAAAATCAGATAAAAGAATTAAAAAAAATGAAGAAACCCTAAGAATCATGTGGGACTCTATCAAGAAGGATAACCTGCGGGTGATTGGAGTCCCAGAACAGGGAGGGGGGACAGAAAACACAGAGAAAATAGTTGAAGAACTCCTGACACAAAACTTCCCTGACATCATGAAAGACGAAAGGATATCTATCCAAGATGCTCATCGAACCCCATTTAAGATTGATCCAAAAAGAAAAACACCAAGACATATTATCATCAAACTCACCAAAACCAAAGATAAACAGAAAATTTTAAAAGCAGCCAGGGAGAAAAGAAAGGTTTCCTTCAAGGGAGAATCAATGAGAATATGTTCTGACTACTCAGCAGAAACCATGCAGGCAAGAAGGGAATGGGACGACATATACAGAACACTGAAGGAGAAAAACTGCCAGCCAAGGATCATATATCCAGCAAAACTCTCTCTGAAATATGAAGGCGAAATTAAGATATTTACAGACAAACACAAGTTTAGAGAATTTGCAAAAACCAAACCAAAGCTACAAGAAATACTAAAGGATATTGTTTGGTCAGAGAACCAATAATATCAGATATCAGCACAACACAAGGTCACAAAACAGAACGTCCTGATATCAACTCAAATAGGGAAATCACAAAAACAAACAAATTAAGATTAATTAAAAAAATAAATACACATAACAGGGAATCATGGAAGTCAATAGGTAAAAGATCACAATAATCAAAAAGAGGGACTAAATACAGGAGGCATTGAACAGCCATATGGAGAGTGATACAAGGCGATATAGAACAATACAAGTTAGGTTTTTACTTAGAAAAATAGGGGTAAATAATAAGGTAACCACAAAAAGGTATAACAACTCTATAACTCAAGATAAAAACCAAGAAAAACGTAACGACTCAACTAACATAAAGTCAAGCACTATGAAAATGAGGATCTCACAATTTACTAAGAAAAACGCCTCAGCACAAAAAAGTATGTGGAAAAATGAAATTGTCAACAACACACATAAAAAGGCATCAAAATGACAGCACTAAAAACTTATTTATCTATAATTACCCTGAATGTAAATGGACTAAATGCACCAATAAAGAGACAGAGAGTCACAGACTGGATAAAGAAACACGATCCATCTATATGCTGCCTACAAGAGACACACCTTAGACTTAGAGACACAAACAAACTAAAACTCAAAGGATGGAAAAAAGTATATCAAGCAAACAATAAGCAAAAAAGAAGAGGAGTAGCAATATTAATTTCTGAAAAAATAGACTTTAGACTTAAATCCACCACAAAGGATAAAGAAGGACACTATATAATGATAAAAGGGACAATTGATCAGGAAGACATAACCATATTAAATATTTATGCACCCAATGACAGGGCTGCAAGATACATAAATCAAATTTTAACAGAATTGAAAAGTGAGATAGACACCTCCACAATTATAGTAGGAGACTTCAACACACCACTTTCGGAGAAGGACAGGACATCCAGTAAGAAGCTCAACAGAGACACGGAAGATCTAATTACAACAATCAACCAACTTGACCTCATTGACTTATACAGAACTCTCCACCCAACTGCTGCAAAATATACTTTTTTTTCTAGTGCACATGGAACATTCTCTAGAATAGACCACATATTAGGTCATAAAACAAACCTGTGCAGAGTCCAAAACATTGAAATATTCCAAAGCATCTTCTCAGACCACAAGGCAATAAAACTAGAGATCAATAACAGAAAAACTAGGGAAAAGAAATCAAATACTTGGAAAATGAACAATACCCTCCCGAAAAAAGACTGGGTTATAGAAGACATCAAGGAGGGAATAAGGAAATTCATAGAAAGCAACGAGAATGAAAATACTTCCTATCAAAACCTCTGGGACACAGCAAAAGCAGTGCTCAGAGGCCAATTTATATCAATAAATGCACACATACAAAAAGAAGAAAGAGCCAAAAGCAGAGAACTGTCCCTACAACTTGAACAAATAGAAACCGAGCAACAAAAGAATCCATCAGGCACCAGAAGAAAACAAATAATAAAAATTAGAGCTGAACTAAATGAATTAGAGAACAGAAAAACAATTGAAAGAATTAACAAAGCCAAATGCTGGTTCTTTGAAAAAATTCACAAAATTGATAAACCATTGGCTAGACTGACTAAAGAAATACAGGAAAGGAAACAAATAACCCGAATAAGAAATGAGAAGGACCACATCACAACAGAACCAAATGAAATTAAAAGAATCATTTCATATTATTATGAAAAATTGTACTCTAACAAATTTGCAAACCTAGAAGAAATGGATGAATTCCTGGAAAAACACTACCTACCTAAACTGACACATTCAGAAGTAGAACAACTAAATAGACCCATAACAAAAAAAGAGATTGAAACGGTAATCAAAAAACTCCCAACAAAAAAAAGCCCTGGCCTGGACGGCTTCACTGCAGAGTTCTACCAAACTTTCAGAGAAGAGTTAACACCACTACTACTAAAGGTATTCCAAAGCATAGAAAATGATGGAATACTACCCAACTCATTCTATGAAGCCACCATCTCCCTGATACCAAAACCAGGTAAAGACATTACAAAAAAAGAGAATTATAGACCTATATCCCTCATGAACATTGATGCAAAAATCCTCAACAAAATTCTAGCCAATAGAATCCAACAACACATCAAAAGGTAATTCACCCTGATCAAGTGGGATTTATACCAGGTATGCAAGGCTGGTTTAATGTCAGAAAAACCATTAATGTAATCCATCACATAAATAAAACAAAAGACAAAAACCACATGATCTTATCAATTGATGCAGAAAAGGCATTTGACAAAGTCCAACACCCATTCATGATAAAAATTCTTACCAAAATAGGAATTGAAGGAAAATTCCTCAACATAATAAAGGGCATCTATGCAAAGCCAACAGCCAATATCACTCTAAATGGAGAGAACTTGAAAGCATTTCCCTTGAGAACGGGAACCAGACAAGGATGCCCTTTATCAACGCTCTTATTCAACATCGTGCTAGAAGTCCTAGCCAGGGCAATTAGGCTAGACAAAGAAATAAAAGGTATCCGGATTGGCAAGGAAGAAGTAAAGTTATCACTATTTGCAGATGACATGATTATATACACAGAAAACCCTAAGGAATCCTCCAGAAAACTACTGAAACTAATAGAAGAGTTTGGCAGAGTCTCAGGTTATAAAATAAACATACAAAAATCACTTGGATTCCTCTACATCAACAAAAAGAACACCGAAAAGGAAATAACCAAATCAATACCATTCACAGTAGCCCCCAAGAAGATAAGATACTTAGGAATAAATCTTACCAAGGATGTAAAAGACCTATACAAAGAAAACTACAAAGCTCTACTACAAGAAATTCAAAAGGACATACTTAAGTGGAAAAACATACCCTGCTCATGGATAGGAAGACTTAACATAGTAAAAATGTCTATTCTACCAAAAGCCATCTATACATTTAACACACTTCCGATGCAAATTCCAATGTCATATTTTAAGGGGATAGAGAAACAAATCACCAATTTCATATGGAAGGGAAAGAAGCCCCGGATAAGCAAAGCACTACTGAAAAAGAAGAAGAAAGTGGGAGACCTCACCTTACCTGACTTCAGAACCTACTATACAGCCACAGTAGTCAAAACAGCCTGGTATTGGTACAACAACAGACACACAGACCAATGGAACAGAATTGAGAACGCAGACATAGATCCATCCACGTATGAGCAGCTGATATTTGACAAAGGACCAGTGTCAATTAACTGGGGAAAAGATAGCCTTTTTAACAAATGGTGCTGGCATAACTGGATATCCATTTGCAAAAAAATGAAACAGGACCCATACCTCACACCGTGCACAAAAACTAACTCCAAGTGGATCAAAGACCTAAACATAAAGACTAAAACGATAAAGATCATGGAAGAAAAAATTGGGACAACCCTAGGAGCCCTAATACAAGGTATAAACAGAATACAAAACATTCCCAAAAATGATGAAGAGAAACCCGATAACTGGGAGCTCCTAAAAATCAAACACCTATGCTCATCTAAAGACTTCTCCAAAAGAGTAAAAAGACCACCTACAGACTGGGAAAGAATTTTCAGCTATGACATCTCCGACCAGCGCCTGATCTCTAAAATCTACATGATTCTGTCAAAACTCAACCACAAAAAGACAAACAACCCAATCAAGAAGTGGGCAAAGGATATGAATACACATTTCACTAAAGAAGATATTCAGGCAGCCAACAGATACATGAGAAAATGCTCCCGATCATTAGCCATTAGAGAAATGCAAATTAAAACTACAATGAGATTCCACCTCACACCAGCAAGGCTGGCATTAATCCAAAAAACACAAAAGAATAAATGTTGGAGAGGCTGCGGAGAGATTGGAACTCTCATACACTGCTGGTGGGAATGTAAAATGGTACAACCACTTTGGAAATCCATCTGGCGTTATCTTAAACAGTTAGAAATAGAACTACCATACAACCCAGAAATCCCACTCCTAGGAATATACCCTAGAGATACAAGAGCCTTCATACAAACAGATATATGCACACCCATGTTTATTGCAGCTCTGTTTACAATAGCAAAAAGTTGGAAGCAACCAAGGTGTCCATCTACAGATGAATGGGTAAATAAATTGTGGTATATCCACACAATGGAATACTACGCATCGATAAAGAACAGTGACGAATCTCTGAAACATTTCATAACATGGAGGAACCTGGAAGGCATTATGCTGAGCGAAATTAGTCAGAGGCAAAAGGACAAATATTGTATAAGACCACTATTATAAGATCGTGAGAAATAGTAAACCTGAGAAGAACACATACTTTTGCGGTTACGAGGGGGGGAGGGAGGGAGGGTGGGAGAGGGTTTTTTATTGATTAATCAGTAGATAAGAACTGCTTTAGGTGAAGGGAAAGACAACACTCAATACATGGAAAGTCAGCTCAACTGGACTGGACCAAAAGCAAAGAAGTTTCCGGGATAAAATGAATGCTTCAAAGGTCAGCGGAGCAAGTGCGGGGGTCTGGGGAACATGGTTTGCGGGGACTTCTAAGTCAATTGGCAAAATAATTCTATTATGAAATCATTCTGCATCCCACTTTGAAACCTGGCGTCTGGGGTCTTAAATGCTAACAAGCGGCCATCTAAGATGCAGCAATTGGTCTCAACCCACCTGGAACAAAGGAAAAGGAAGAACACCAAGGCCACACGACAACTAAGAGCCCAAGAGACAGAAAGGGCCACATGAACCAGAGACCTACATCATTCTGAGACCAGAAGAACTAGTTGGTGCCCGGCCACAATCGATGACTGCCCTGACAGGGAGCACAGCAGAGGACCCCTGAGGGAGCAGGAGATCAGTGGGATACAGACCCCAAATTCTCATAAAAAGACCAAACTTAATGGTCTGACTGAGACTGGAGGAATCCCGGCGGCCATGCTCCCCAGACCTTCAGTTGACACAGGACAGGAACCATCCCCGAAGACAACTCATCAGAAATGAAAGGGACTGGTTAGCGGGTGGGAGAGAGACGCTGATGAAGAGTGAGCTAATGATATCAGGTGGACACTCGAGATTGTGTTGGCAACTCTTGTCTGGAGGGGGGATGGGAGGATAGAGAGAGAGGGAAGCCGGCAAAATTGTCAAGAAAGGAGAGACTGAAAGGGCTGACTCAAGAGCGGGAGAGCAAGTGGGAGTAGGGAGTGAGATGTATGTAAACTTATATGTGACAGACTGATTGGATTTGTAAACGTTCACTTGAAGCTTAATAAAAGTTATTAAAAAAAAAAAAAAGATGGACTGACACAGTGGCTGGAACAGTGGGCTTAAGCATAACAATGATTGTGAGGATGACACATGACCAGGCAGTGGTCTATTGTACATACCCTCACTATGAGATGGCACCTAACAATG
The DNA here is from genome assembly GCF_030014295.1 of Loxodonta africana. Taxonomy (NCBI): domain Eukaryota; kingdom Metazoa; phylum Chordata; class Mammalia; order Proboscidea; family Elephantidae; genus Loxodonta; species Loxodonta africana. The sequence continues at coordinate 25,771,350 of NC_087348.1, read as the reverse complement.
ACAACATAAAAAAACAACAGCAAACAACATTTTTCAAGAGAAGAAAGGCAGAAAACATTCCCCTCTGAGAATAGAAACAAAACATGGTTGCCCTTTATCATCACTCCTATTTAACATTGTGCTGAAAGTCTTAGATGGAACAATAAGGTAAGAAATAGAAATAAGAACATCTAAATTGTAAGGAGGAAGTAAAACTGTCCCTATTCACAGATGATATAATACTACACATAGAGAACCCTAAAGACTCCACAAGAAAACTACCGGAACTAATAGAAAGATTCAGGAGAGTAGCAGGATACAAGATAAATGAATCCAAAAATCAGGTAGATTTCTATACACCAAAAAAGAACTACGAAAAGGAAGTCAAGAAAGGAATACCATATATAAAACCAAAACAAATCCCATTGCCATCAAGTCGATTCCCATTCATTGAGACCTTATAGAACAGAGTAGAACTGCCTCATACAAGGAGCACCTTGTGGATTAGAAATGCCAACCTTTTGGCTAGCAGCAGTAGCTTTTAGCTCTCAACCACTGTATCACCAGGGCTTCACTTCTAAGGGCTTCTTTCCTTTCCATATAAAGTTGGTGATTAGTTTTTTTTAAAATGCTACAGATGATAACCAAAAGATTGGCAGTTCGAACCTACCAGGTGCTTTTTGGAAACTGTATTTAATTTAGGGGCTATTATAAATTAAATACCATTTATAATAGACCGTGAAAAAATAAAATACTCAGGAGTAAATCTAACTAGGGATGTAAAAGACCTATAGAAAGAAAACAACAAAACACTACTGCAAGAAATCAGAAGAGAGTTACATAAAATTGAAAAACATATCATGAATAGGAAAATGCAACATTGTGAAAATGTAAATTCTATCCAAAGCAATCTATCAGTACCATGCAAACTGGACTCAACTACCAACAGCATTATTTAATGAGATGAAAAAAACTAATTACCAACTTCATATGGAAAGTAAAGAGACCTTGAGAAGTGAAGCATTATTGAAGAAAACAAAAAAAGTAGAAGGCCTTGTGCTACCTAACCTCAGAACCTACTATACAGCTACAGTAGTCAATAAAACTTGGTCCTGGTACAACAACAGACACATTGACCAAAAAATTTAAATCCATCTACCTATGGCCACCTGACCTTTGAAAAAGGCCCAAAGTCCATGAAATGGGGAAAAGACAGTCTTTTTAACAAATGGTACCAGCAAAACTGGATATCCATCTGTAAAAAATTGAAACAGGACCCATACTTCACACTATATACAAAAACTAATTCAAAATGGATCAAAGACCTAAATATAAAACCAAAAACTATAATAATCATGGAAGAAAAATTAGGGTCAACATTAAAAAAACCCAACAACAACAACAACAAAAATTAGGGTCAACATTAGGGGCCCTTATATGCTGGGTAAACAGCATACAAACCATAATTAACAATACACAAATACCAGAATATGAGGTAGATAAATAGGATCTCCTAAAAATTAAACACTTATGCTCACCAAAAGACTTCACCAAAAGGATAAAAAGAGAATCTACAAAATGGGGAAATTTTTTAGCTATTAAACATCAGATAAAGTCTAATCTCTCAAAATCTATAGGAAAATCTAACACCTCTACAATAAAAAGACAAATGATTCAATTAAATAATGGGAAAAGGATATGAGCAGACACTTCATCAAAGAAGACACTCCGGTGACTAACGGGCACATAAGGAGATCCTCATGATCACTGGCTGTTATAGAAATGCAAATCAAAACTGACATTGTTGTCATGAATCAAAAAAACAGAAAATAAAAAATTTTGAAGAGGCTGCAGGTTAATGGAATTCCTATGGACTGCTGGTGGGAATGCAAAATGGTACACCATTTTGGAAAACGATATGGTGCTTCCTTAAAAACCTACAAATAGAAATATTACATGATCCAGCAATCCCACTCCCAGAAATATAACCCAGAGAAATAAGAGCTGTCACATGAATAGACATATGCCTGCCCACATTCATTGCAGCACTATTCACAATAGCCAAAAATGGGAACAACCTAAGTGCCCAACAAGCGATGAGTGGATAAACAAAATATGGTACATACACACAATGGAATACTACGCAATGATAAAGAACAATGATGAATGTGCAAAACATCTCACACCATGGATGAATCTGGAGGGCATTATACTGAGTGAAATGCCAATCACAAAATTATAGGTGCTATTTGAGACCACTATTATAAAAGCACATGTGTGCAAGGAAAAGCACTAGCTAGATGGTAGATAAGTTGTAATGTTGGTGAAGGGTAAGACAGTACACAATACTGGGGAAGTCAGTACAACTTGACCAGGTCAAAGTCATAACAGGTTCACAGACATATCCAAATGCCCTGAGTTCAGGGCTGGGGACCATGGTCTCGGGGGACATCTGGCTCAATTGGCATAACAGAGTCTATAAACAAAATGCTCAACATCCAACTGATATGAGTGGAGACTAGGGTCTTAAAAGCTTGAGAGCAGCCATCAAATATACAGCTACCGGTCCCATCCCAGCTGGAGCAAAGGAGAACGAAAAAGACCTAAGACACAAGGGAAAGATGAGTCCAAAAGACTAAAGAACCACAACTGCCATAACCTTACCAGACTGAGCCCAGAAGTAGATAACTCTCTGTTACCACCACCAACTGCTCCGGAAGGGATCACAACAGAGGGTCTCGGACAGAGCAGAGAAAAATGTAGAACAAAATTCAAATTCTAATTAAAAAAAAAAAAAAAAAAGACATGCTCTGCTTGTTTGACAGATACTGGAGAAACACCAAGAGTATGGCCCCAGGACACCCTTTTAACTCAGTACCGAAGTCACTCCTGAGGTTCATCCTTCAGCCAAAGCTTAGGGCCAAATGTGTCTGTCAGTTTGTGGTACTGCGGTGGCTTTTGTGTTGCTGTGATGCTGGAAGCTTTGCCACTGGTATTTCAAACACTAGCAGGGACACACTTGGTGGGCAGTTTTCAGCTGACCTTCCAGACTAAGACAGACTAGGAAGAAGGACTTGACAGTCTACTTTTGAAGTGGCCAGTGAAAACCTTTTGAATGGCATATTTCATACTTCGTCTCTCATACTTTAAGCATGTTATCAGGAGGGAACAGTCCCTGGAAAAGGAAATCATATTTGTAGAGTTTCAGGGAAAAAAAGGAAGACCCTCAAAGAGATGGATTGACACAGTAGCCGCAACAATGAGCTCAAGCATAACAACAATTGTGAGGATGGCACAGGACCGGGCAGTGTTTCATTCTGTTGTACATAGGGCAACAATAAGTTGGAACTGGCTACATGGCACCTAACAATAATGACAACATAGGGCCAACAATAAGACACATGAGGGGCACGCTTCATAGTTTAATCATGTATGTGAGACTAATGGGCACACCAGCCCCAAAACAAAGAGAAGGCAGGAAGGGACAGGAAAACAGGACTAATGGAAAAAGACAGCCTAGGGTGGAGAAGGGGAAAGTGTTGACACATCACTGGGTTGGCATCCAGTGTCACAAAACAATTTGTGTACTACTTAATGAGAAACTAATTTGCTTTGTAAAATTTCACCTAAATCACAATTAGAAAAATAAATACCAACAAGTTATACCTTAATAAAGTTGTTTTAAAATAGAAAATTGTAGCTTGATCATCTGAATAATATTTTTATTTTGTTTCTCAGAAACTTTGTCCAAATTTCTAAACAATCTAAACAAACAGAAAAAAAAACCCCGCTGCCATTGAGTCAATTCTGACTAAAAGCGACCCTATACAACAGAGTAGAACTGCCCCATAGGGTTTCCAAGGACAGCCTGGTGGGTTCAAACTGCTGACCTTCTGTTAGCAGCTGTAGCTCTTAACCAGTACACTACCAGGGTTTCCAATCTGTATAAAATTTTAAAGACTATATAACGTATATATGTTCATAATTTACTTAATAAGTTTCTATGGTATATAGTTAATATTTTCCCAGTATTTCACTATATTGAACCATGATCTTGTACAGGTTTCCATTTGTATATTTTAGTAACTCGTATTACTTCTGCAAAGCAGATTTCTAGAAGTTGATTTTATATGCTAATGAAGATACACATTTTTTCAACTGCTTTTGGACCTTAGGCAAAAGGTTTAGAATGACTATGTTTATGTTCCTCAGTTCATGGCACATTTTCATTATTAGTCCAGGCAATGCCCCTTATGCCTCTCCCTCCTTTATTTTTAATCCCACTTCAACATTATTCCTTTATCCAGTTATTTCTGCCACTACCAAGTAAACATCCCAATTACATTAAGATGGTTGTGTTTGTTTTCTTACTAAATGAACATTACTGTTCTCTTGCACATGAATTTATACTTTATATAAATGGCACCTTCCAGTTTTAAATTTAAAGCCTGCAGTGTCACAAATGGACAATCTCATGATAAATAAAAAAAAAAAAGGAATTATTGTTGTTCAGAAGACTTAAGCCAAGAAAAGAGAATTGTCTCAGTAACAATTCTTTTCTCCATAATTCTATTAGCCATGACAGCAATAAAATATATTTAAAATCTTCAGTGTTAAAAAAAAAAAAATGAGTTTGTATCTCCAGAAATTTAATACTCAAACAGAAGAAAAAAACTTCAATTTTAAGTACTGTATTTTACTCTTCTCCAGTAGTTATCTTCTGGATAACTACCTTTTTCTCACCTGAAATACAAGAGTAAAGAAAAAAGAATATTTTTATTAAATTAAGGTTGGTTTTTGGAGATTGTTTCCTCTACTTTAGTTCATTTCTTAAATTAATGATTATGATAATTGTGTTCTTTTAGGTAAAAGAGGGGCAGAAAAATAACATGGAGTGACATAATGAAAATATTATTGGTGTCAGACTGACTACATAGGTATACAGATTAAAAACAAACAAACACATCATCTTTGAGTCATTTCCAACTCACAGCGACCCTGTAGGACAGAGTATAACTGCCCCACAGCATTTCCAAAGAGCAGCTGGTAGATTTGAACTGCCCACCATTTGGTGAGCAGGGCACTATGCCACCAGGGCTCCAACATAGTGTATTAAAACTTGACTGCTAGACCTTTCGTTCCTAGACCTTCCGTACCCGATGTTTGCAATAGTCAATCTCTGAATTCAAATGAGTTACTTTGGGAAATAGACTTTAATCACTGTGTCCCTTAGATGCCATGGAGTTTCACTCACTCAATAATGTAGGCCCAGGCTACCTTTGGGGCCACTTTGTTGCAGGTCTTGTTAAGGAACCAATTCCTGGTGGTCCCTTCCCCCAAGGAGATCTGAACATTACCTGTGCTTCAGAGGTAAGGTCTCAAAACTTATGCCCACCACTTCTCACTAAGAACCAGAAGCAGGTTTTCCGTTAGAGGTGGGTAGAAAATATTTATCTCATTTACACATAATGGGCTTTAAAATATCCAAAGCCTATATCTTAACATGAACCGTTTCAATTCACTTTTTGGAAAACACTGGGTATTAAGTATAATCCAGTAATATAATGTTTAAAGTAAGGTTTGTTTCCAGGCTGTGTAACTCTTCTGGGATCATAGGCTGTCAGATATGATACAGGAATACCAGAATCTCAAAAACAAAGGGTTGACCCTCAGTGAAAAAGCCTTCGGATTGGTTGAAGAACATATTAGGAATTTTTGGCTATATATAACAAAAATCAAAACTTGAGATAAATGATTAAAAAAATACTGTATCATCACTGTTTTGGATTGAATTATGTCCCCCCAAAGTATGCGTACCCTAGCTGCATAGTGGTTAAGTATGTGTTATAAAGCCTAATCTCTGTGCCTGTGGTTCTAATACCATTGGGAATGGGTTGCCTTTGCTACTTAATGAGGCAGCATTAGTGTAATGTGTGTCTTGAGTCAATGTCTTACAAAATAAAAAAGAAGCAGATTAGCAAGCAGAAATGGGGGAAGATAGATGCCAAGGTACAGGGAGATCTCCAAGGAACCTGGCAATGAAAGATGAAGAGACAAGGATCTTCCCCCAGAGCCAATACAGAGAGAGAAAGCCCACCCCTAGAGCCAGGACCTTGAATTCGGACTTCTCAACATCTAAACTGTGAGAAAATAAATTTCTGTTTGTTACAAACTTCCGCTTATGGTATTTCTGTTATAGCAGTACTAAATAACTTAGACAATGACATAGATTTAAGTTTCTAAATTATCTACAGTCTAACCACACCTGTGCTCTTAAATATTAGCTTCCCTAAATGGTTACTTGAATGTCTCATAGGCACCCAAAATGTAACATGCTTTTCATTTTGATCAACTTCACCTTAAACCAGTTTTTTCTGATATTCAGAATGTATCATGGCCATTCATCTAGTTGCAAGAGCCAAAAACACAAAAGTCTTCCTTAATCTATCCCCATCTCTCTTTCCTTCATATGTCTCTCATATAATTCACTGTATGAATTATGGTAAGGAGGACGTCTTGTTTTTATGCTCATCTGTCTGTCAAATTTACCTCCTTCTTGCTGTCGTCAGCTCATCCACTTTGAACCAAGCCAACACTCTTGTTGACCAGTAATCTCATAGCAGTGTCTTGCCTCTTTTTTTTCTCCAAATCTACAGTTCATTATCTTCCTAACTGCCAAAATAATACAGTAAAACCTGCGAAAGTCGAAACATGTGTAAGGCGGAAACCTGTCAGAGAAGAAAAACTCAACACTAAAACGAGGTAAAGATTCTTAATAGAGAACAATGCTAAGCACCCTGTCAAAGGCAGAAATCTCCAAGTCCCAGAAAAATAAGACAGTCCTTCGAGTTCTGGCTTTTGCAAGTTTTACCGTATTTTTAAAACTTAAAGCTGATCATTTTTACTCACCTAAATGAAAACTTAATTTTAATCATTAGGTAAGGAGCTATGGTGGGACTTCTTTGAGTCTGGTTACCACCTCTGGAACTCTCAATTGTGACTGGGAAGGGACTCCAATTGCCTTAGTTAGGGCAGGTGACCATCCCTGAAATACACAATTCTAGGAAAGTATTTAGGGTATTATAATAACATGCTGCTTCTTTGGCACATATATGTCATATGTGAAAAAAAGATCAAGATGCTAAAAATTAAGTTTATTCTTCATATTCATCACACTGTGTTTTTATTCCTAATCACTAAATAAAAATAGCAATCCAAAATTTAAACAATAGTGGGAAAAATATAAGAAATTGCATAAACTTGAGAGCAAGAAAAAGGTTATGAAAGAGAAGGAAAAAGTAATGTTATACAGTAAATTACAACGCAAGCTTTATAGAAGTGATTTAAAAAAATGATAAAAAATGATAGTTATCATTAAAAAATAAAACTAAGGTGAGTATAAGTGATCTGAAAAATAAATCTGAAGACATACCTCCATACATTTTTGTCAGAGGTAATGAAATAAAAAATGAGAAAAAAAAATACCATCTATGCATAACAGAATTAGCAAGATCAACATAAATCTAATAGAAATTGTAAAAAGATAAAAAAGGAAGACTACAGAGGATGGGTCAGGGTAGTGGTTAGAACTGTCTATTCTTAGCAAACAGCAGGAAAACTTAGATTAAACATCACAAGGAACCATTAAATTATTTGGAGATAATTTCTCAAGCCTTTCTTATATACAATTGAGAGAAATATTAATCGTGGTTTAAAACATTTGCAAGTAAGTAAAATATTCAAATTTTAGTAATAGTGCATGAGTTTGGATCATCTGTTTAATTTCCCATACTAGTAGTTTCTCTGTCCCAAATGATTATGAAAAAGTACAGGATAAAAATAAGTTTATGATCCATGGGAGAGTAAAGTTGAAACAATGCCTAGATTGTTTTTTATCAGAACTAGAGTCTTGAGTTTAGTAACTGACAGACTAATACATGATTGAAAAAAATTTCAGCAAGGAATTATTCTTGCCATCTAACGGCAGTCACGGAAAATAATTCCTTGAAATTTTAACTCCTTTTTCTTTTATTCTTCCAACAGATGAATTTCCACACTCTTACATGGCTCCTGAAAATCTCACTGGGGTGACGGAGTTCATTCTCATGGGAGTCTCAGACCGTCCTGAACTTCAGCTCCCTCTTTTCTTTGTCTTTCTTGTAATCTATGGGCTGACCGTTGTAGGCAACCTGGGCATCATCACCCTCACCAGTGTGGACTCCCGTCTTCAAACCCCCATGTACTTTTTTCTGCGACAGTTGGCTATCATCAATTTTGGCAATTCTACCGTCATTGCCCCTAAAATGCTGACCAATTTCTTAGTAAAGAAGAAAACCACTTTTTATTATGAATGTGCCACCCAAATGGGTGGGTTCTTATTTTTCATTGTAGCTGAGGTTTTCGTGCTAGCTGTGATGGCCTATGACCGCTATGTGGCCATTTGTAACCCCCTGCTCTACATGGTGGTGGTATCTCCGCAGATCTGTCTTCTGCTGGTATCCATAGCATATGTCTATGGCTTTTCTACAGGTATCGTGGTTCCTTCTTGTGTATTTGCTATGTCTTACTGTTCTTCCAATGTCATCAACCATTTTTACTGTGACATTGTTCCCCTGTTAGCATTGTCCTGCTCTGATACTTATTTCCCAGAAACAGTAGTCTTTATTTCTGCAGCTACAAATTTGGTTCTCTCTGTGATTATAGTTCTAATATCCTATTTCAACATTGTCTTGTCCATTCTCAGGATACATTCATCAGAAGGAAGGAAAAAAGCCTTCTCCACCTGTGCTTCACATATGATGGCCGTCACAGTGTTCTATGGAACACTGCTATTCATGTATTTGCAGCCTAAAACTGACCATTCATTAGATTCTGATAAAATGGCTTCGGTGTTCTATACACTGGTGATCCCTATGCTGAATCCTATGATCTACAGCTTGAGGAACAAGGATGTGATAGCTGCCTTCAAGAGATTCCTGTCAAACCCATGCTATTCCTTTAAACCAATGTAATTTCAGACGATTTTAGTAAATGATAAAATGTTAATGTAGGTTGCAGGTTATTAGCATAATGGAAATTTTCATATAAATTGAATCATACAATAATAGTCATTTGTGTCTGGTTTCTTTCATTCATTTTATTTATTTATTTTTGCATTTCGTTCATGTTGTAACATGTATCAGAATTTTGCTCCTTTTTAATTTTAATGGATGTACTACATATTTATTTATTTATTTAGCATTAAATCAACACTTGGATCATTTCCAATTTTTAGCAATTAATGCTGCTCTGAACCTTTGAGTAGCAGTCTCCTGTGATTATATAATTTTTCATTTTGCTTAGGTAGATACCTAGAAGCAGAACTGCTAGGAAATTGCTAAGCTTATATTAATTCTTTTAAGAATACACCAGAATATTTTCCAAAGTTTCCCCCCAGCATATATGAGGGTTTCAGTGTCTGCACGTATTTGTCAAGCTGATATTGCCAGTTGTTTTGGTTATAGCCATTTGATTTGGTATGTAATGATAGCTTGTTGTGGTTTTAATTTGCATTTTGCTGGTGGCTAATGATTTTTTGCATCATTTTAGGTGTTTATTAGTTATGTGCATATCTTCTTTGGTAACATATCTATTCAAATATTCTACTCTTTTCAGTTGGACTATTGGTCTTCTTATTACTGAGTTGTAAATGTTCTTTACATATTCTGGATACCAGGCCTTTATCAGATATATGATTTGCTAATGCTTTCTCCCATTCTGTGACTTCTCTTTTAATTTTCTAAGTGATATTTTTGAAAATCAAAAATCTTTATTGTTGATGATGTGCAATTTTTTTTTTTAATATGGATAATTTTTGGCATTATATCTATAAACTGTTTGCCCAACTGAGGTCATAAAAATTTCTCTCTCACGTTTACTTCTAGAAGATTTATAGTTTCAATACTTAATGTTCATGCCTATAATCATTTTGATTAAAATTAGCCATAAAGTGAAGGCCAAGGCTTTTTCTTTTTTTTTGCCTTTGAGCATCCAATTACCACAGGACCGTCTGATGCAAAGACTAAAAATTCCCTACAGAATTTCCTTGCAATTTCTGTCAAAAAGAAACTGCTTATAAATAGATGGCTTTATTTCTTGACTTTCAGTTCAGTTCCCCTGATCTATTCATCTGTGTTTATGCCAATGACATGTTGTCTTATCTATTCTAATTTCATAGCACATTTTAAAACAGAACAGGGTAAATTCCCTCACTTTGGTGAGCTTTACCAAGTTCGCCACCGAGTCATTCTGGAGGTACTACCTTTCCCCGCTCTGGGATATAATTAAAGTTGTCCTTCATAGGACCTTGATACTGCTACTTGAGTGGATTGTTTCCCTTTCCAGTCCTCCCTCCTTACCATCTCCATGATTGTTTTGGGAAAAATTCCTAATAAATTGCTTACACACAAATTTTTGTGTTTGGGGCCCCTGGCTAGAGAACCCAAATTAAACATTATTATAATTTCTATATACTATATTATTTATATTTTCTTGAATATGATGTTGTGATAAAAAATTTAATTCAAAGCATTAAAATATTTTATTGAACACCTGTTAGAATGGCTAAAAACTGAAAATAAAACAATATCAATTAGTGGTGAGGATGTGGAGTAACAAGAACAATCATTCATTGCTGGCAGGAATACATGTTGGTGCACCATCTTTGGAAGACAAATTGGCAGATTCTCTTAAAGCTGAACATAATCTTACTATACCCACTGCCATCAAGTTGATTCCGACTCATAGCAACCCTGTAGGACAGAGTAGAACTGCCCCGTAGAGTTTCGAAGGAGGGCCTGGTGGATTTGAAATGCTGACCTCTTGGTTAGCAGCCATAGCACTTAACCACTACGCTGCCAGGGTTTCCAGTCTTACTATACAATCCAGCAATCACACTCCGAGGTATTCACTCAATTGATTTGAAAACTATTTCCACACAAAAACCTATATGCTAATATTTATAGCAGCTTTATTCATACTTGTTAAGACACTAGAAGCAATCAAAATGTCCTCCAACAGGTGAATGAAAAATCAACTGTGACACATCCATAAATGGAATACTATTCAGTGATTTAAAAAAAAATAAGCTATCAGACCATACAAAGACATGAATAGGTCTTAAATGTGTATTGATAAGTGAAAGAAGCCACACTGAAAAGGGTACATACTCTGTGATTCCTACTACATGACATTCTGGAAATGCCAAAACTAGAGAGACAATAAATTAATCAGTGTTGCCATGGGTGGTGGAAGGGAAAGGTCAAATATATGAAGCAAGAAGGATGTTTTAGGGCAGTGAATCTATTCTGCATAATACTGTCATGGTGGATACGTGACACTACGCATTTGACCAAAACCCACAGAATTTTACAGCACAAAGAGTAAATCTTAATGAATTCAAACTTTAAAACAAATCATTTAGAAGGTCAGGGAATCTCAAAATGGAATGCAGAATATGACAAGAGAATCTCACTGTATTATAAATGCATGGACCGATCTCAGTGAATTGGGTGGTTGAAAAGATACTGACCAAAGTAAATTTTATAAACTTTATTTTATAAAGTTATTTCTCATGCAGGTAGAGGTTAACAATTCTGAAACCATTATACATGTATGCTGAAATTTAATGATGAAGTAAGTGGATGGCAGAGGGTGGGGGCCAGGTTTGTCACTGTTAGAATTCTGCCTGTACCAGCTACGAATTAGTTTGAATCATGATTGCTTTGACTATCTTGTAGGCATAAGCTTTCAGTGTATCGGGGTGGCAAGGTTTTTTTAACATGGTTATTCTAACTTAATATTTACATATAATATCCTTTTATTCCTCACAACAACCCTTTAAGACATGTACTAGCACATTTTATAGATGGGGAGACGGAGAACTGAATGTAGAACTCACCAGGGTCTAGGATTAACATAGCTAGAAAGTAATAGAAACAAATTCAATTCCTAAAGCACACTACCAATCAAGGTCTTTCTACTATGTTCTTCTTACTTTAATTTCCAATGTAGATTTGAAATTTGAGTTTTATATTTATATCCATAATTGTGTCTATATCTATCTATACAAACAGATAGATGTACATCTCGTTGCAGATGAGATTGACCTTCACAGAAATGCATCTCATCCTACTAACGCCATTGCAACTATATGATTTTTGTCTACACAGAGCAGATAGGCCTAGACTTAGTCTCATGGTGTATAACAAGCCGCTTTACTCCATGTCTGGCTTGAGTTCTGTTTCCGTATTCTGGAGGCAAAAGACTCGGAATAGCCAAAGCAATCTTGAAAAAGAATAGTGTTAAAAACCAGTTGCCATGGAGTTGATTCCAAATATATTAACCCTTTAGGAGAAAGTAGAACTGCCCCATAGAGTTTTCAAGAAATAGCTGGTGGATTCAAACTGCTGATCTTTTAGTTAGTAGCCATAGTTCTTAACTACTGAGCCACCAGTGCACCATGTATCTGTATATACCAGGTTTAAAAGCTGCAAGATGGTACAGTTGTAAAAACAGCATGGGAGCAGTATCTGACCTCTTCTCACTTCCCAAGGGAAAAGGAGAATCACAACAAGGAACCCAAGACTGATTTCTATGAAAAGGTGGTCAAACATGCCCCCTTTCTCCACCAGCCTTACAAATTGTGACAACAACCTTCCCTCCCATGGCACTTTCTGCTTTTCCAGCTGGATTTGATAATTCATTGCAATGGCCACCCAGAACTTACAGACCATTCTCATGATTTGGGGGTTTTTAGGGAAGTAACATGCTACATTTCAAGCTCAGGAATACACAGGATACAGTTTTTCCATCTGGACAGCCTCTTTTCAGTTGTGCTCACAGGTGTTCCTTTCCCTCCTGTCTTATGCTGGATTCTCTAAAGAAGCAAAACTAGTAAAGTGTATAAATATGTATACAGAGAGATTCATATCACAGAAACAGCTCACACGATTGCAGATGTTGGAATGTCCCAAGTCCTTGGATCAGGACTGAGGCTTTTCCCAATTCACAGAGCTGCAGAAGCTGGTGAATGCAAGATAAGCAGGTTAGACAGGGCTCCCACTCACCGGCTGTGAAGGGTGAGGAATCCCAAGGTTGCCAGGCAAGACTGCAAGGTTTCTCCTGATTCATGTAGCTGCAGGGGCTGGTGAACCCAAAACTGGCAGGTTATGGAGCAGACAGATCTCTTGCTCGCAGGCTGTGAAGATCATGGAATCCCAGGATGGACAGGTAAGCTGCTAGCTCAAGTCCCAAGAACCAGAGGTCAGACAAGAGGCAGCTGCTGGATGCAGAACAAGCCAACAACTTTGAGAAGGTAAGCAGGAAGTGAGTAGGTGGCAGAAGGCAGAGAGAGGCCGCCGCATGCCTTGCCCCACTGGTACCACTCAGCAGATTCCGTCATGGGAATTATCACATATCAAATTTCGACAAGGAAGTGATCACAACATTGTACAACCCCCACAACCTGAGAATCATGGCCTAGCCAAGTACACACAATCTTAACCATCACACTGGCCCTCTGCCTCTGCCCAAAGCCACTCAGCTTTCTCTCTCTGTGGGCTGGGAAGTCTACCATGCAAACTCCTGCTGCCAGGTCTCTGCTGCCACTTTTTACTGCCTTTAGTGTTACAGTTCTCTCTCTCTGTCTGCTGGTTCCAGGAGCTTCTCAGTACAGGAATCCCAGGTCCAAAGGACACACTGGCTCTTTTTCCTTGTTGATGGTGCTATCTTCTCTTTATTGCCTCTGGGATGGCTCATTTGAAGCCCAGTATGATGGCAAAGCTGACAAATCCCCTTGGTGGGCTACCAACACCCTACCACACAGTCTGCCTAATCACTTGGGTGGGAGTTTTAAGACCATGCTTAAAAAGGTCACACAGAAGTGATCCATCACCATGCAGGCCACCCCTGGCTGTTCTAGGCATGGTTCTTTAATATTTGGAAGATAACTTCTCCCAATAGCTTTACCAGCCCAAAACAGTCATCAACAATTAGTCTTGCAGTAGGGCAAAGTATCCTAAGGGTGAGATTACGCAGGTACCAGCATTTAGGTCTGCTTCGGGTTTCGAACTGATCTGGTCAGGTTCTTCAAAAGTCACCTTGTCTTCACTCTTTCTATCCTCTGATAAAATTTAACCAGAGATTATTCCTTTTCTCAGAGGCTCACAAGGCATCAGCATAGAAAAACCTTTAAGGGACTTTATGTTTTTCCATTGTACTGGAGTCCAGTAGTGCCTCTCCCTTCGTCTGCTCTTTCACACTTACAGCTTCTACAATTACAATTTTTATAATCACAATTAATCCTTTTAACAGTCAAACACTCACAACTGAATCATACAACTCTATCAGCATCTTTCCCCACCCTCTCTTCCTCAGACCCATCAGGAAAAGAGAAATCTATTCAGTGAGGACCCTCCCTTGTCCCCCTCATTTAATGTAAGTACACCCACAAAATATGTAATTGAGCCTCTTCATGCCTTTATCTACCTCCCATTTGAGATAGCCAATGTTTAAATTGCCCAGCCTATCAAACCAGTACTCTGAGGAGACAAGCATATTCCTTGGTCTTGAAGAATCTTCTGTTCCGATTGGAACGTTAAACATCTGCTCCCATAATCAAAGTCCAGTCCAGAGCAAGCCATCACATTGCAGCAATCTACACCATCTCACAGTGTCAAACATCTTTCTCTTCCTTTGGTAGGATTCTGGTCAGCTCATCCCAAGTTAGGTCACAATGAGTAGCAACCTTAGGCTCAAGTGTTCACACACACCTCCCAGTGCTTCAGACAGCTCCTTCACACTCTATCATCCCTAGCCCCCTTGGGCTAGGTCAGTGGGTTCAACCTGTAAACTTAGGAGTCCATACACAACTCCCTTTACTTCTGACCAGGCAGACCATCATCTCTCTCATTCCTAGCCTCCATGCGATAGGTCAATGTGTGCAAATGAAACATTTCCAAGCTCAGCCCATCTCTTCGTTGCTGTACTTCCCCCACTTCCCCTCATTAGGTGGGCCCAGGTGGTCACCACAAGTGAGCAAAGCTATCTACTCACCAGCTCCTTTTAAATTCCAGTTCTGAAAAGGATTCCTTCTGATGAGCACTGAATTTTTCTGCCTTGATGCATTCAACACAAATCCCTTGCTCAAAATTCAAAAAGCAAAACAGTTGCTTTTTTTTTTTTCTGTGCAGGTTTTCGATTCTCTCAGAAGTTCTGGGTGGTGTTGCACGTCTTTTCAAATGAAAATCTGGGTAGGGCTCAGGTTTTCAACCTAAGCCCCTACTCTATACACAAGACTACCACATTCAAACGGTCTGTGTTTCCCTGGGGGCAAATCCTAGATCCCCTCTTAGCATATCCAGTCAAGTATCGGCTGAACGCAGAGCTACACAATCTTTGCAATCTATAAAAAAAAAAAAAAAACAATATTCATTTCTACCATACATTTAGGTCTGCCTTACAACACTAGGTAGGAGAAAGATTCAGTAACTATAGTACATTCAGATAAACACATTACCTTTTTAAAACACTCCAGTTGCATCTTCTCCAACCCTTGACTATCTTTCCATTTATATGCATATGGCCTTGGGCCTCTGGCTGAGTGGAACCAGTAGACCCTGGCCCCCACATCAATCATCCTGCTTATCTGACCTGGGATGGGCCCCAGGCCACTCCAGGTGGGGTTTTTCTCCCCTCAGCTGCAGCATAACCTTTCCTTCAGCCATTATAGGCAACAACACCAAAAAAAACAACCAGGAATCAAAACTTTCACTTCTCAACCCCCTTCATTCTTTCTCTTACAAAATCCCATGCTTTCACGAGCCTGGGGACATCACAAAGAATCTCACCCCAACTGTAAAAATAACATGGGGGCAGTGTCTGACCTCCTCTCACTTCACAAGTGGGGAGGAAAAACAAGTTCTACAGCCCAAGAATGATTTCTGTGAGGCAGAGGTCAAACATGGCCCCTTTCTCTGCCATCTTTACCAATTCTGACACCAACTGTCCTCCCATGACACTCTCTACTGCTCTGCTGGGTTTGATAGTTCATTGCAATGGCCACAACAAACTCACAGACCATACTCATGATTACGGAGTTTATTAGGTAAGTAACAGGTTACAGTTCAGGCTCAGAAACACTCAGGATACAGTTCTTCCATCAGGACAACCACTATTCAGCTGTGCTCCCAGGCACACCTCTCCCTGCCCCTGTCTCTACCCAAAGGCACTCAGCTTTCTCTCTCCATTGGCTGGAAAGCCCACCACACCATCTCCTGCTGCCAGGTCTTTGCTGCTGGCTGTCTGCTGCTGGGTCTCTGCTGTCGCTTCTCACTGCCTTTAGTGTTACAGTTCTTTCTCTCTCTGTCTCCTGGTTCCAGAAGCTTCTCAGCACAAGGATCCCAAGTCCAAAGGACGTGCTGGCTCTTATTCCTTGTTGATGGTGGTATATTTTCTTTACCACCTCTGGGGTGGCTCATTTCAAGTCCGGCAGAACGGCAAAACTGACCAACCCCCTTGGTGGGCCACAGTTATCCTAATACACAGTCCACTCAATCACTTGAATGGGAGTTACAAGACCATGCTTAGAAAGGGTACAAAAAAAATGATCCCTCACACTACAATAGCATTTGTAAAGATAAATAATGGAACAGAATGGAGAGTCCAAAGTACATGCCCATGTGCATGTTTGATTATCACCTAAGAATCCAAAGGAATTCTATGGGATTCAGGATTTATGTAAATATCCTCCTCCAATCAATAACAAAAAGTCAACCCGATACAAATATACAAACAGCCTGAACAGACACTCTATGCAAGAAATATTAATGACCAATAAATATTTTAAAAAGCTCAATATGCTTAGTCATAAGGGAAATTAAGTTACAATGAGATATCACTTTCATCCACTAGATTGGATAAAATTAAAAGCACTGCCATTACTAAGTATGGGCTACTACTTACAGCACCTGGAATTATTATGCATTCTGGTTGGAGTGTGCAGTAGTATAAGACACTAGGGAAACCAGCTTGCAATTTCTAATAAGGCTAAACACATAACTACGATATATACCAGCAGTTCTCCTCCTGGATTCTTACCCAAAACAAATGAAAATATATGCCCAGAAAAGAGCTGGTACATTAATGTTCATGCTATTTTCATTCATTATAGTGTAAACTAGGAATATTCCAGTTTCCCAAAAAACGGATTTTTAAAAATGAAGAAATTGTGGTATATTCATACAATAGAATACCGCTCAGCAGTAAAATTAATGACACTGATACATATAATACTATGGATGAAATACAACAATACTAAGTTGTACAGTAGAAACCAGACACAAACATATGGCATTATTCCATTTACGTAAAATCCTAGAAGAAGTAAAACTGATCCATGGTGATAGAAATCATATCAATTTTTCAATTTTGACCTGGGGTATGGTGTGAGAGAATTTACTGTAAAGAGACATCAAGGAATTTTCTGGGATAATGGAATTTCTACTTTGATTGGGGCAGTATTATCACCAGTGTTAGTTACATTGGTCAAATTTCAGTTGTGAGCATATAAATCTGTGTATTTTATTATATATAAATTATACTTAAGGAGCCCTGATGTTGAAAGTTTAAGTGCTCTGCTGCTAACCAAAAGCTTGGCAGTTCAAACCTACCAGCAGCTCCACAGGAAAACAGACCTGGCAAACAGCTCCCGAAAACATTACAGCCTAAGAAACACGATGGGGCAGTTCTATGTGTGTCATGTGGGATTCCTATGAGTTGAAATCTCCTCGAAAGCACCTAACAAAAACAACAGCAAATTATACTTTAATAAAGTTGTTTTAAAATAAACCATAGTAGCATGATCTTTAGTATAACATTTTTATTTTGCTTCTAAGAGCCTTTGCCCAAATTTCTATGCAATCTATGTAAATAATTTTAAAGACTATATAGCAAACCGAACCCAGTGCTGTTGAGTCAATTCCAACTCATAGCGACCCCATAGGACAGAGTAGAACTGCCCCATAGAGTTCCCAAGGAGCGCCTGGCAGATTCAAACTGCCAACCTTTTGGTTAACAGCCGTTGCACTTAACCACTATGCCACCAGGGTTTCCATATAACCTATATATGTTTATAAATCATTTAATAAATTTCTATGGCATTTAGTTAATTTGCTCCCATTTTTCACCATATTGAATCATGATCTTGTGCAGATTTTCATTTACATATTTAAGTAACTTGTATTACTTATGCAGAACAGATATTTTTTTAATTTTTATTGTGCTTTAAGTGAAAGTTTACAAATCAAGTCAGTCTCTCACACAAAAACTTATATTCACCTTGCTACATACTCCCAATTAAAAGCCCACTGCCATCGAGTCAATTCCGACTCAAAGCGACCCTATAGGCAGAGTAGAACTGCCCCACAGAGTTTCCAAGGAGCACCTGGTGGACTCGAACTGCTGACCTCTTGATTAGCAGCCATAGCAGTTAACCACTACGCCACCAGGGTTTCCATACTCCCAATTACTCTCCCCCTAATAAGACAGCCTGCTCCCTCCCTCCACTCTCTCTTTTCATGTCCATTTCACCAGCTTCTAACCCAATCTACCCTTTCATCTCCCCTCCAGGCAGAAGATGCCAACATAGTCTCAAGTGTCCACCTGATCCAAGAAGCTCACTCCACACCAACATCCCTCTCCATCCCATTGTCCAGTCCAATCCTTGTCTGAAGAGTTGGCTTTGGGAACGGTTCCTGTCCTGGGCCAACAGAAGGTCTGGGGGCCATGACCACCAGGGTCCCTCTAGTCTCAGCCAGATCATTAAGTCTGGTCTTTTTATAAGAATTTGGGGTCTGCATTCCACTGCTCTCCTGCTCTCTCAGGGGCTCTCTGTTGTGTTCCCTGCCAGGGCAGTCATAAGTTGTAGCCCAGCATCATCTAGTTCTTCTGGTCTCAGGCTAATGTAGTCTCTGGTTCATGTGGCCCTTTCTGTCTCTTGGGCTTGTAATTACCTTGTGTCCTTGGTGTTCTTCATTCTCCTTTGCTTCAGGTGGGTTGAGACCAATTGATGCATCTTAGATGGCTGCTTTCTAGTTTTTAAGACCCCAGATACCAGTCTCCAAAGTGGGATTTTTAGAAGTGGATTTTATACATTAATGAAGATACACATTTTTTCAAATGTTTTTGGACCTCAGGCAAAAGGTATAGAATGACTATGTTCCTCAGTTCATGGCACATTTTCATTATTGATCCAGACAACGTCCCTTGTCCCACCTACCCTCATTTTTTTTTTTTAAATCCTACTTCTTCTTTATTCCTTTATCCAGTTCTTTCTGCCATTTCCAGATAAACATCTCAATTAAAGATGGTCCTGTTTATTTTCTTACAAAATGAATTTTATTGTTCTATGTATAAAAATTTGTACTTTATATAAATAACACTGTGCCATTATTTTAACTTTCAGTTTTAAATTTAAGGCCTGCATGTCACTAGTGGACAATCTTCTGATACAAAAGGAAGTATTGGTCTAAAGAAGACTTAAGCCAACAGACGAGAATTGTCTCAGTAACAATTATATTCAACATAATTCTATTACCCATGACATCAATAAAATATATTTAACAGCTTCAATGTTTTAAAAAAAGGGTTTGCATCTCCAGTAATTTCATATTCAAACATAAGAAAAAAGCTTCATTTTTAAATACTGTATTTTACTCTTCTCTAGTAGTTATCTTCTGTATAACTACTGTATTTTACTCTTCTCTAGTAGTTATCTTCTGTATAACTACATTTTTCTCTACTTTTTTTCTCACCTGGAATAAATACAAGAGTAAAGAAAAGAATAAAGAAATATTTTTATTAAATCAAGGTTTTTTTTTGGAGGTTATATCATCCATTTTACCTCATTGCTTAAATTAAAGTCCTCACAACTGGACCAATAAGCAACATCACAAAACATGGAGAAAAGATTGAGGTTGTTCAGGATTTCATTTTACTCGGATCCACAATCAACACCCATGGAAGCAGTAGTCAAGAAATCAAAAAATGCATTTGTGCCGTGGATTGAATTATGTCCCCCCAAAAATGTGCATATCAATTTGGCTGGGCCATGATTCCCAGTATTGTGTGGTTGTCCTCCATTTTGTGATTGTAATTTTATGTTAAAGAAGATTAGGGTTGGATTGTAACACCCTTACTAAGGTTGCATCCCTGATCTAAGGTAAAAGGAGTTTCCCTGGGGTGTGGCCTGAACTGCCTTTTATGTTTACAAGTGGTAAGAGGAAAAGGAAGCAACCAGAGAGTGGGGGACTTCATACCACCAAGAAAGCAGTGCTGGGAGCAGAGTTTGTCCTTCGGACACGGGGTCCCAGGACAGAGAAACTCCTAGTCTGGGGGAGATTGATGAGAAGGCCGACAGAGAGACAAAGCCTTCCCCTGAAGCTGATGTCATGAATTTGGACTTTGAGCCTACTTTACCGTGAAGAAATAAGTTTCTAT
Organism: Loxodonta africana; assembly: GCF_030014295.1. Classification (NCBI taxonomy): domain Eukaryota; kingdom Metazoa; phylum Chordata; class Mammalia; order Proboscidea; family Elephantidae; genus Loxodonta; species Loxodonta africana. The sequence continues at coordinate 25,750,836 of NC_087348.1, read as the reverse complement.
TCATTAAAGCCATCTGCTTGTGGCATTTCTGTTATAGCAGTACTAGATGACTACGACACATTGCATTGGGAAAATCTGCTATAAAAGACCTCTTTCAAGTGTTGAAAAGCAAAGATATCACTTTGAGGACTAAGGTGAACCTGACCCAAGCCATGGTGTTTTCAATCACCTCATATGCATGCGAAAGCTGGACAATGAATGAATGAGGAAGACCAAAGAAGAACCGATACCTTCGAATTGTGGTGTTGATGAAGAATATTGAAAATACCGTGGACTGCTAAAACAACAAACAAATCCATCTCAGAGGAAGTTCAACCAGAATGCTTAGAATCAAGGTTGGTGAGGCTACATCTCACATACTTTGGACATGTAATCAGGGGAATGGGTCTCTGGAGAAGGACATCATGCTTGGTAAGGTACAGTGTCAGTGAAAAAAGAGGAAGACCCTCAACGACATGGATTGACACAGGGGCTGCAACAATGGGCTCAAGCATAGCAAAGATTGTGAGGATGGTACAGGACCAGGCAGTGTTTCTCCCTGTTGTGCATTGGGTCACTATGAGTCAGAACTGACTCCACTGCACTTAACGACAATGATGATGATGCTAATTGTATACTTTTAGATAAAAGAGAGTGAAAAAACAATAGATAGTGGCATAATGAAAATATCATTTGCACCAGACTCACTGCATAGGTATGCAAAACAAACAAACAAACCCATTGCCTTCAGTGGATTCTGACACACACTGACCCTACAGGACAGAGTAGAACTGCTGCACAGAGTTTCCAAGTAGCAGCTGGTGGATTTGAACTGCTGACCTTTTGGTTAGTAGCTAAAATGTTAACCACTGCACTGCCAGGTCTCCACATAGCTATACAGATTTAAAAAAAAAAAAAAAGTCATTTCCATCCAGTTGATTCCAACTCATAGTGACCCTGAAGGACAGAGTAGAACCGCCTCATAGGGTTTCCAAGGGGCAAATAATAAATTCAAACTGCCAATCTTTTGGTTAGAAGCCCATTATACCACCAGGGCTCCAGTATAATGTGTTCTAATTTGACTGCCAGACCTTTGGTTCCTAGCCCTTCAATATTACATGTTTGCAATAATCAATTCCTGAATGTGAATGAGCTATTTTGGGAGACAGACTTTAATCACCATGTCCTTTAGAGCCCATGGAGTTTAACTCACTTCAATAATACAGGCCCAGACTGCCTTTGGGGCTACTCTGTGGCAGATCTTGTCAAGGAACCAATCCCTGATGGCCCCTTCCCCAAGGAAATAAAAGACAATTTGTGGATCCAAACATCACCTGTGCTTCAGAGATAAGGTCTCAAAGTTTTCTAGAGCCCACCCCCTCTTGCTATTGAAGTCATACAGCGATGCTCACTAAGAACCAGAGGCAGGTTTTCCATTAGAGGTGGGTAGAAAATATTTATCTCATTTATGTAAAATGGGCTTTAAAAGATCCAAAACCTATGTATTTAAAATGAGCCATTTCAATTTACTTTTTGAAAAACTCTGGGTGTTATGAATAATCAAATAATATGATGCTTAAACTAAGGTTTGTTTCCAGGCTTTGTAACTGTTTTGGCATCATAAGCATCTTGCTTTTACTCCCACCTATCCGTCGCATTTACCTCTTTCTTTCTACCTTCACTCATTCACTTTGAATCAAGCCAACACTCCTGTTCATCAGTAATCATATAGCAACGTCTTGCCTAGTTTCTTTAATCTTACAATTCATTATCTTCATAACAGCCAGAATAATATAGTAAAACCTGCAAAAGTCAGGACCTGTGTAAAGTAGAAACCTGTCAGAGGAGAAAAACTCAACACTGAAAGGAGGGAGAATTCTTAATAGGGAGTCATAGTAGGCACCCTGTCAAAGGCAGACGCCCCCGAGTCCCAGAAAAATAAGACAGTTCTCTCAAGTTCTGGCTTTTAAGGTTTTATCGTATTTTTAAAACTTAAAGCTGATCATTTTACTCACCAAAATTAAAACTTCACAATGGCTTACAATTTACTTAGAGTAAAATCTTTTTTTTTTTTTTTTTTGTGAACTACATTATTTGTTCTTGTTAGCTGTCGTTGGGTTGGCTCCAACTCGAAAGGAAATGCTGCCTGATCAGTTACAGTTCGAACCATTGTGATGCCTCTAGTTTTTATTGGCTGATTTTTAAAAATAGATCACTAGGCTTTTCTTCTTAGCAAATATTACCCACTGCCATCAAATATTAGTCTGGAAGATTCCCTGAAACCTGATCAGCATCATAACAGGATGCTCCGTTGACAGAAGGTTGGTGGCCATGCAGGACGTGATTAGCTGGGAATCAAACCTTGGTCTCCCATACGGAAGGGAAGGGTTTTACCATGGAACTACCAATGCCTCACTGCATCATCTGATCCTACTTTTATTTTTCAGTTCTCTCGTTATAATTCAGTCACCACAATTAAAAAAAAAAAAAAGCAAACACCTAAGTTCGTTTCTACCACAGAGAATTTGTAAGAATGCACCCCTGCTTTATTTTTTTAATTCCTTGTACATCAGTTTCCTTCTCATTCTTGATTTCAGTTCAAATGGCAGCCTCTCAGAAACTTTCTCTTAATATCACACATAAAGTAATTCTCCCAAAATATCTTCTTGTTTAATTAACTTACTACACTATCACAGTCTTCAGTTGTACTGTTGTGTACTTCCTCACTGGCTTTATGTCTGCTGCTCATCATTGGAATGAAAGGTCCATGTAGTGAGGAATAAGTGATTTATCTACAGCTGGACCATTGCCTGGTACAAAGTAGAAACTCAACAAATATGTGATAAATACATGAAGAAGGTGTTCCAAAGAAATCAAGTGAAAGAATGATGTTGGATTTAATAAACAAACAGACAGCAAATGCATAAAAATGGGAGGGTTTATTTTGGTCTTATTTCTCTGATTTTTTTACTTGTCTTTTTGTTTTTTTCTCACTTTAGAATGAATTTCTATTTTTTTTTATTTTATTATCTATAAAAGAGAGAGTAAACAAAATGGGGCAGGGTCAAGAAAGATATTACTTTCAACAGTTCTGAGATTTTACAGTTCAGACCCCAAGATCATATAGCCTTGACTCTCTAGAACTTAAGTCCAAATGCTGTAGTGAGACTTTGGGCCACTGGAACTATCAATTGTGACTGGAGAGACTCTAATCAGCTTCATTAGGGGCAAGGGACCACCCCTGAAACACATAAATCTAGGAAAGTATTTAGGATATTATAATAACACTTGATTGGCAAGTATATGTCATATGTGAAAAAAATTAAGGTATTAAAAATTAAGTTTTTTCTTCATATTCACTCCATTATATTTTTATTTCTAATCACTAAATAATAGTAATCCAAAATAAAATGCAATGGAAAAAATATGAGAAATTGCATAATCTTGGGAGCAAGAAGAGTAAAAATCATGAAAGAGAAGGAAAAAGTAATGGTGTATGGTAAATTACAATGGAAGGCAATTACAGAAATTATGTTATAAAAATTGGTAGATATCATTAAAAAACAAAACTGAACAGATCATCATTGATCTAAAAAATCGATCTGAAGGCACATCTCCATATATTTTTGTCAGGGGTAATGAAATAAACAATGAGAAAAAAAAGATTTAACACCTATGCATGATAGAATTAGCAAGATCAACATAAATCTAATAGAAGTTATAAAAGGATAGACTACAGAGAATGAGTCAGGGTAGTGTCTAGGATTGTCTATGCATAACAAATGTCATGAAAACTCAGATGAAACATCACAAGGAACCATTAAATTATTTGGTGACCAACCACTTCTCAAGACTTTCTCATATGCAATTGAGAGACCTAAGATATTAATCATGATTTAAAATGTTTGCAAGTAAGTAAAATATTCAAATTTTAATAATATTGTGAGAAAGTACATGTCTCGAAATAGTGCATGAGGCTGGATCGTCTCTTTAATTTACCATAATTGTATTTTTTCTCATGAGTCGAAATCGACTCGCCGGCACTGGGTTTGGTTTTTTTTTTTTTTTTTTTGGTATTTTCTCTGTCTCAAACAATTGCAGAACAGTATAGGATAAGAATAAGCTTATATGTGGAAGAGTACAGTTGAAAGAATTCCTAGATTGTTTTTTATGATAACTAGAGGTTTGAGTTCAATAACTGACTTAGAATAATACATGATACAAGAAAATCTCACCCAGGGAATTATCTTTGTCATCTAATGGCAGTCCTAGAAAGTAATTCCTTAATGTTTGTAATACGTTTTCTCTTTATTCTCCAACCAGATGAATTTTGAAACTCCTACATGGCTCCTGAAAATCTCACCCGGGTGATGGAGTTCATTCTCATGGGAGTCTCAGGCCATCTGGAGCTGCAGATCCCCCTTTTCTTTGGCTTCCTTGTCATCTATGGGCTGACCGTGGTAGGCAACCTGGTCATCATCACCCTCACCAGTGTGGACTCTCGCCTTCAAACCCCCATGTACTTTTTTCTCCGACAATTGGCTATCATCAATTTTGGCAATTCTACCGTCATTGCCCCTAAAATGCTGACCAATTTCTTGGTAAAGAAGAAAACCACTTTTTATTATGAATGTGCTACCCAAATGGGTGGGTTCTTGTTTTTCATTGTAGCTGAGGTTTTCATGCTTGCTGTGATGGCCTATGACTGCTACGTGGCCATTTGTAACCCCCTGCTCTACATGGTGGTGGTATCTCGACAGATCTGTCTTTTGCTGGTATCCATCACATACGCCTATGGCTTTTCTACAGCTATTGTGGTTACTTCCTGTGTATTTTCTATGTCTTATTGTTCTTCCAATGTTATCAACCATTTTTACTGCGACACTGTTCCCCTGTTAGTATTGTCCTGCTCTGATACTTACTTCCCAGAAATAGTAATCTTTAGTTCTGCAGCTACAAATTTGGTTCTCTCCATAACTGTAGTTGTAGTATCCTATTCCAACATCGTCTTGTCAATTCTCAGAATACGTTCATCAGAAGGAAGGAAAAAAGCCTTCTCCACATGTGCTTCACATATAATGGCGGTCACAGTGTTCTATGGAACACTGCTATTCATGTATTTGCAGCCTAAAACTCACCATTCATTAGATTCTGATAAAATGGCTTCAGTGTTCTATACGCTGGTGATCCCTATGCTGAATCCTATGATCTACAGCTTGAGGAATAAGGATGTGATAGCTGCCTTCAAGAGATTCCTGTCAAACCCATGCTATTCCTTTAAACCAATGTAATTTTAGACTAGTTTAGTAAGTGATAAGAGAGGGATTAAAGTAGATTGCAGAATATTAATGTAATGGGAATTTTCATAAAAATTGAATTATACATGTCATTGTCTGGTTTCTTTCATTAATGTGTATATATGCATATATATATATTGCTTTTCTTTCATGTCACAACATGGATCAGAATTTTGCTCCTTTTTAAAATTTTAATGGATATACTACATTTTATTTATTTTTTTACTATTTGATCGATGCCTGGATCTTTTCCAATTTTTGGCAATTACAAATAATGCTGCTATGAATTCTTGAGTAGCAGTCTCATGTGATTATATAATTTTTCATTTCTCTTGGGTAGATATCTAGAAGCAGAATTGATGGGACAATTGGTAAGTCTATATTAATCCTTTTAAGAATAAATTGTTCCCCCAGCATATAAGAGGGTTCGCTATGAGTTGGAATAGGCCAGATGGCAACAGAATATATATATATATATATATATATATATATATATATATATATATATATATATATATATTGACTGTGAGAGTCCCAGTGTCTTCACATACTTGCCAATCTGCTGTTGTCAGTTGTTTTGACTTGAGCCATTTGAATGGGTGTGTACTGGCACTTTGTTGTGGTTTTAATTTAATGATTTCGTGCAGCATTTGCAAATGCTTTCTTCCATTCTATGGCTTCTCTTTTCATTTTCTAAGTGATACATTTTGAAAATCAAAGGTCTTCATTATTGAGGATTATCAATTTTTTTTCTTATATCAGTATTTTTGGTATTACGTTTGTAATATCTTTGCTTAAGTGAAGTCATAAAAATTTTCTCTTATGTTTCCTTCTAGAAGTTTTATAATTTTGATGCTTAACATTTTTGCCTATGGCCCATGACCCATTTTATTAAATTTATGTGTAAAGTGAATGCCAGGATTTTTTTTTTGCACACGACTATCCAGTTGTCCCAGGACCATCTGATGCAAAGACTAAAAATTTCCCACAGAATTTCCTTGATGTCTTGGTCAAAAAGAAATTGCTCATATATATAAAGCTTTATTTCTTGGCTTTAAATTCAATTCCACTGATGCAGGTATCTATGTTTATGCCAATGATGTGCTGTCTCATTTATCTAATTTTATAATAAGTTTTTAAAAGTTTTTACTTTGGTGAGATTTACCAAGTTCTTCCCAGAAGTCATTCTGGAAGTACTACCTTTTTCTCCTCTGGGATATAACCAAAGTTAACCTTCATAGGACTTTGATACTGCCACCGGAGTTGACTATTTCCCTTTCCAGTCTCACCTTCTAACCATCACCAAGATTCTTCAGTGGGAAAAACTTCTAATAAGTTGCTTTCACTCAAATTTCTGCCTTTGCAACTCCTGACTGGAGACCTCAACTTAAACAGTATTACGATTTCTACATGCTATGTTATTTCACATTTTTCCTGAATATTATGTCTTGTGATGAAAAAAAATTAGTTCAAAGCATTAAAGTATTTCATTATTAGAATATATTACAATAACTAAAATCTGAAAAAAAAACAAAAAAAAAACCCAAAACCTGATAATATCAATGTTACCAGTGAGGATGTGGAGCAACAGGAACTCTCATTCATTGGTGGCAGGCAGGAATACTCATTGCTGCAGCAACTTTGGAAGACAAATTGGCAAATTCTCTTAAATCTTAACATAATCTTACTATATGTTCCAGCAATAACATTCTTAGGATTTTACTCAACAAATTTGAAAACTATGTCCACACAAAAATCTGTATGCTAATATTTATAACAGCTTTATTCATATACCTAAAAAAACTGGAAGCAATCGGGGTGTGAAACATCCATAAATGGTATACTATACAGTGATAAAAAAAGAATGAGCCTTCCATCCATGCAAAAACATGGATGGACCTTAAATGCATATTGATGTGACTGAAGCCACTCAGACGAAGGTATATACTCTGTGAGTCCAACTACATGACATTATGGAAATGCCAAAACTATAGAGACAATAAATTAATAATTGTTGCCATGGGTGGTGGAAGGGAAAGGTCAAGTACGTGAAGCAAAAGGGATGTTTTAGGGCAATGAATCTATTCTGCATGATACTTTCATGATGGATACATGACAGTACGCATTTGTCAAAACCCACAGAATTTTACAGCACAAAGAATAAATCTTAATGAATGCAAACTAAAATAAATCATTTAGGAGGCCAGATGATCTCAGAATGGAATGCAGAATATGACAAGACAACCTCACTATATTGCAAATACATGGGCCAATCTCACCAAATTGGGTGGGTGAAAAGGTGTTGACAAAGTACCTTTGGAAATGGGTGGAATGTGTTAAGACTAAAGGCAAAGTAATTTCATATAATATTGTATTCTAGTTTATAAAGTTGTTTCTCATGTGAGTAAAAAGTAGAGGTTAACAATTCTGAAACCGTTATTCAGGTATGCTGAAATTTCATGATTGAGTGGATAGCAGATGGCGGGGCCCAGAAGGCTTTTAGACTTCTGCCTGCACCTAGCTACCAATTAATATGAATTATGATTGCTTTGACTCTCTTGTAGACTTAAGAGCTACGTGTATCAAGGTGGCAAGCTTTCTTTAGCATGGGTATTCTAGCTCAATATTTACATGTATTGATATGTGATGTAAGTAGTTTCTTTTACTTCTCACATCAATCCCTTGTGATATGTACTAGAACATTTTATAGATATGGAGACTGAGAAATTGAATACATAACTCACCAGGGTCCAGGATTAACAATAGCTAGCAGGTGATAGAACGAATTCAATTCTTAAAGGCATACTATTAATCAGTCTTTCTACTGTATTCTTCTTACTTTAATTCTCAATATAGATTTGAAACATAAGGTTTTTTTTTAAATATATATCTCTCATTCTAAATGATATTTTTTCAAGAAATACGTCTTGTCCTCCTAACATCATTTCCTCAAGTTTCTCATTGATCTATGAAGCAAACTGAAAATTTACAGAAGAGAATATACGACATCAGTAAAACATTTCACAATTTGCAAATTAAGTGTGGTTTACAGTCTTTAATTTCTCATGCTAACTCTGCATGCAGGGCTTCTTTTTATTCTATAGTTCAGCAAACATACTAAGAAAGATTAAGTAATATGACAGAAGTTACTTAATTACTAATACATGGCACTATTGAGGAAACCCTGGTGGCATAGTGGCTAAGTGCTACGGCTGCTACCAAAGGGTCAGCAGTTCGAATCCTCCAAGCACTCCTTGGAAACTCTATGGGGCAGTTCTATTGTGTTCTATAGGGTCGTTATGAGGCAGAATTGTCTCAACAGCAACAGGTTTGGTTTTGGGGTGGGCACTATTAGGACTCAAACTTTAAACCCCAAAACCAAACCTGCTGCCATCAAGTCTATTCTGAATCATGGCGACCTCGTGTGTTACAGAGCAGAACTTCTGCTTTGGATTTTCTTGACTATAATCCTTTTGAAAGCAGGTTGCCAGGACTTTTCCATGGGACTGCTAGGTGTGTTCAAACCACCAACATTTGGTTTAGTAGCTGAGTTCAAACCATTTCTGTCCTCCATGGATCTGGACTTAGACTCTATTTTTGTATTTCTTATGCTATATCGTTCTACCTTCTTCAATGAAAGATCTCCATTATTGCAATAAATTAAAATATTTGAATGTACTTGTAGGTGCAGTTAATCAGAATGTATGGACAGAATGTGGTGTAAGACTATAACAGAGCATGAGAGAAAAGCATTTTTACTAAACTCATAGCTTCATGCAAGAAGTTCCTTTGGGAAAAATGGCAAGCATCATATACCTTTACCCAAAGGATGATAAATTCCTTGTAGACGTAAATATATTTAACAATTTTAACAGAAACTTGATTACCTATCTATAAAAGGGGGGATAAATGGAGTTTTCTGTTTTCTCTTCATAGACATGTACAATAAAATCATTGGTGTAGATCCTAAGTATAAAGAGATAAGTGCACTTTATGATGGAAAAGCAGTGAAGAAAATTGCATGGCAGATGGAAGAAATTGCTAGGAGATACTTTTAGGAAGTGGTAGTTGTGTTTGTATTTATGAAGATGGGGCTAGTTTAGAACGGAGTTTCTTAAAACGTGCTCGTGCATCATTAGTAGATTGCAAATTAAATTTAGCAATTTTTAATCAGCATTCTTTCCCACTTTGGGATTTCTGGTCTAAAAGGTTTATGTTTCCTTCAGTGTTCATGTTGGTCATTACACATAAAAAAAAAATAAAAAAATAAATCACCTTTTTCAGGGTCCCATGAGGAAATTTGACACATTTATTGGGGATACAATAAAATTGAATTTACATTTTTTGAAAATTGTTAATTACCCCATTGTAGTTGTTCAATAAACATGTCAATTGAAATAAATCATAACCTACAACTTTTGCTGAGACAAGCTGTAGTACATAAGGGACTTTAGTGAATTTTTAACTCTAATTTATACACTATTTATTCATGGCTATTTTCAAGAGTTATAAATAAATTTATAAGTTTTTTTTCAGAAAGCATTTTTTTATGTATAAATAAGAAATGATATTTAGAGAGAGAAAAGAGATAAAATGTATCCATGTTTTAATAGTAAGTATATGTGTATGTTTTAATTGTAAGAATTCTTAATTCTATATCTGTGTCATCCTAAATTAAAATGTAATGGTAGAGAAAAAACTAGAGCAACATTAATTGATCCAAATCTATTTGAAACAGTTCTGTTTCAATCTAGAAATATATATGTAAAAACATGAATATATGTATTGCTTTCAATCATATAATTTACAAATTGGAAGATGTACATTTCATTATTATATCAAGCAAAATATAGAGACAATATAACTATCCAACCACAGAATAAACAGGGTATATCGAGAGAAAAATGATGAGAAACTCTGTACTTCCGAGTCAGAAAACCATGAATGTACTACATGTATACTACACACTAGTCATCTGACCTTGCTTTAAGTTCTTAACCTGTTTGAGGCTTTGCTTCTTCAACTGTAAAACATAACAATTTTATCTCCATACCAAGGTATTGATGAGTATGAAATGAGGTAAATAAATGTCTTAAGAAGAGTTTTCATTGTTTCTTCCTTAGAGCTAGCCATTTTTAGTTCTTACATTAAACAATTTTTTAAGAAGAAAGCAACACCAGGATTGGAAGAAGATTTATTAACAACCTCTGATATGCAGGTGACATAACCTTGCTTGCTGAAAATCAAGAGAACTTGAAGCACTTACTGATGATCAAAGACTTCAGCCTTCAGTATGCATTATACCGCAACATAAAGAAAACTAAAACAACAACAGCAACAAAATAGCAACATCAAGATAACCGGGAAAGAAGACGGAAGTTGTCAAGGATTTCATTTTACTTGAATCCAGAATCAATGCCCATGAAAGCATCAGTCAAGAAATCAAAGGACAAAGGTGGGGCCAAGGTGGTAGAGTAGTCAGAAGATTACTGTGGTACATCTTACAACAAACCTCTAAAAAAAAAACAAGTGAATCGATAATATATGAAAATCTAGGAACCCTGAACATCAAAGTTTAGATGTTGACTGAGGGGCAAGGGAGGAGAGAGAGCTCAGAAGGAGTGAGGATTTGTCAGACTTGACCTGGTTGGCACCCTTCAGGCTGAATTGGCCTACACACATGGGCTGAGGCAAGCAGTAGAGCTTGGGATATGTTTTTCACGTTGAGAGAAACCAAGCAGTGGAGATTCTGCACAAGACTTCTGAGCCAAAGGAAAGTGGTACTGGACTGAGAAAGTTAAATGCAAGCATCTAACCTACCACACAGGATCAAAATAACCCTTAGTCCCCCTAAGAAGTACCTCTATCCCCTTCACCTGCCCCCTTGCTGCTCTGCTCTGATTCCAGGCCAGCTTCAGTGATTGACAAGCCCCTTGGGACAGAAGTGAGATCCATCAAGCACACTGATCCATTCTTCCAACTTTGGAGAGGGAACAAATTAACATACAAATAACAAAGAGGAAAAAATAGTTTGCCGGCTCCCCTAAACTAGAACCTCAGAGCAGGCACAGCTCCTTTGCCTATTCACAGGCATAAAGGGTCCATGGATTTTGAATGCCTTTTACCCCTGCTTAGAACTGTGTGGGCTGATTTTAATGTGTACCCCCTCTTTAGCATAGTACAACAGGGTATGTACCTGAAGCCTATTTTCAACTGCAACAGCTAAGGGGGAGTGGCATATTTGTGACATTTGACACCACCATACCCATTAAGCAGGGTCCTCATCTAGCCACATCAAGGGCCTGAAGACCGGTGGGTTCACCCACTCTACCTAGCCACTGAAGACAGGGGTCCGAGAAGAGTTGGTGCCTCCCAGTTCTTACAGCCAACAGCACTGGGTGCCCAAGGTCTGGTACAAAACCCATCCATCTATGAGCTCTAGGGAATAGGGACATTTGCTCCACCCAACCATTCAGGGGCAGCCATCAGCCCCCTTACCTTGCTCAGTACTTAAGCCCCTAGTGCTGCCAGTTATTTGTGCCTGCTCCAATCACCCCTAAGTAGCCCCACCCATCTGGGACTGTAGGTGACAGCCTGCACCACGTACAAGTTGACCAATGACCTGGACACCTGAGCTGAACCCATACAAGAAAATAAAGAGATTCCTGGGCTCACACACCTAGCAGCAGCTCTAACCACCTGGTGACAGGATGTGAGAGTTTCAAAACTCTAATAATCAAACTAGCTCACACAAGCAGCCTATTTGGGCATACCAAAACAAAACAAAACATGAAGCTAAGACACAGTAAGCAAACATAAAATAAATAAATATAACAATTTATTAATGGATTGGAGACAACTGCCGATATCAAATCACACAAAAAGGCAGACCATCATGGCTTCAGGAAGCTACCAAAACAAAGAACCAAGAAAACTCTTGGAGGAAGAAACAGTCTTGGAATTAGTGCAGGTAGAATTCAAAAGATTAACGTACAGAGATCATCAAGATCAGGCAAAATGCAGACCAAACCAAGGAACACACAGACAAAGCAACAGATGAACTTAAGAAGGTTATACAAGAGCATAATGACAAATTTAATAGGCTGAAAGAATATACAGAGAGAAAACAAACAGATATCCAAAGATTAAGAATAAAATCTCAGAATTAGACAACTCAATAAAGTCAGAGGAGCAGAATTGAGGCAATGGAAACCAGAATTTGTGAGATTGAAGGTAAATCATTGACACCAATTTATTTGAGGAAAAATCAAATAAAAGAATTTAAAAAAATGAAGAAACTCTAAGAATTATGTGGGACTCTATCAAGAGGCATAACTGATTAGTGATTGACTGGAGTACCAGAACAGGGCGAGGTAATAGAAAATACGGAGAGAATTGTTAAAGATTTGTTGGCAGAACACTTCCCTGATATTGTGAAAGATGAGAAGATATCCATCCAAGACGCTCATTGAACCCCACACAGAGTAGACCTCAAAAGAAAGTCACCAAGACATATTATAATCAAACTTGCCAAAACAAAAGATAGAGAAAGAATTTGAAGAGCAGCTAAGGACAACCGACAAGTCATCTACACAGGACAGTCAAGAAGACTAAGCTCTGACTACTCAGCAGAAACCAGGCAGGCAAGAAGGCAATGGGATGACGTAGACAAAGCCTTGAAGGAAAAAAAAAAATTAGCAGCCAAGAACCATATAACCAGCAAAGATGTCTCTCAAATATGATGGTGAAATTGAGGCGTTTCCAGATAAACAGAAGTTGAAAGAATTTGTAAAAACCACACCAAAATGATAAGAAATACTAAAGGACGTCCTCCAGTTAGAGGGTCAATAACATCAGGGAACAATCCAAAACTACAACACAGAACAGAACAACCAGGTACTAACCCAGAGACGGAAGTCACAAAAATAAAACAAAGCTAAAACACTGAAAATAGGGAAACAGAGACATCAATACATAAAAGGAAACACCATCAAAACAAACAAACAAAAAAGGACTAAATAATGTCGTTATAGAACTTTCAGGAAGTCAAGGTGATATCAAGAAGTAAAAGATTGGTTTAAACTCAGAAAAATAGAGGTAAATATTAAGGTAACCACAAAGGAAACTAACAATACTACACATCAAAATAAAAGAGAAGCATAAAGAATCGGCAAATACCAAATCAACAACAACGAAAAAGATGAAAGAAAATCCGTAAAGAAATATGACACAGCACAGAAAACTAAGTGGAACCAAAAAACTGTCAACCACACACACACACACAAAAAAAAAATCAAAATGACAGCACTAAACTCATACCTATCAAAGATTACACTGAATGTCAATTGACTAAGTACATGAATAAAGAGACAGATGGTGGCAGAATGAATAAAAAAACATGATCATCTATATGCTGCCCTGCAAGAGACACACCTTAGACTTAAAGACACACAAAACAATTAAACTCAAAGAAAGGAAAATATATATATATATATATATATCTCAAGCAAACAACAATCAGAAAAGAGTAGGAATGGCAATATTAATCTCAGATAAAATAGACTTTAAAGTAAAATCCACCAAAAAGGATCAGGAAGGAAACCGTATAATGACTAAAGGGTCAATACACCAGGAGTACATAAATGTAATAAATATTTATGTACACAATGACAGCGCTCCAAAATACATTAAAAAAAAAAAAAAACCTCTAACAGTGTTGAAAAGAGAAATAGAGAGCTCCACAATAATAGTAGGACACTTCAACACACCACTTTCAGGACAGACAGAACATCCAGAAAGAAGCTCAATAAAGACACAGAAGAGCTAAATGCCATAATAACCAACTTGATCTCATAGACTTATATAGAAAACTTCATCTAACAGCAGCCAAGTATACTTCCTTTTCCAATGTACTGGGAACATTCTCCAGAATAGATCACATATTAGGTCATAAAGCAAGCCTTAACAGAATCTAAAGCACCAAAATGTTACAAAGCATTTTTTATGACCATAAAGCAATAAAAGTAGAAATCAATAAGAGAAAAAGCAAGGAAAAAAAAAATCAAACGCATGGACTCTGAACACCCTGCTCAAAACTACAGGGTTATAGAAGAAATTAATTATGCAATAAAGAAATTGATAGAATCAAATGAAAATGAAAACACATCCTACCAGGACCTTTGGGACACAGGAAAAGCTATGCTCAGAGCTTAATTTATAGCAATAAATGCACACATCCAAAATGAAGAAGGGCAAAAATCAAAACATTAACCCTACAACTTGAACAAATAAAGAGCAGCAAAAGAAGTGTTCAGGCACCAGGAGAAAGAAAATAATAAAAATTAGAGCAGAATTAAATGAAATGGAAAAACAATTGAAAGAGTTAACAAGACCAAAAGCTGGTTCTTTGAAAAGATTAACAAAATCGATAAAGCATTGGCCAAACTGACAAAGAAAAAACAGGAAAGGAAGCGAATAACCCAAATAAGAAATGAGGTGGATGATATCACAACAGACCCAACTGAAATTAGAAGATTCATAACAGAAGTCTACGAAAAATTGTACTCTAACAAATTTGAAAACCTAAAGGAAATGGACAAATTTCTAGAAACACACTACCTACCTAAACTAACACAAACAGAGGTAGAACAACTAAATAAACCTATAACAAAAGAGAGCAAAAAGGTAATTTAAAGGTAACAAAAACATTCCTGGCCGTGACAGCTTCACTGGAGAATTCTACCAAAGTTTCAGAGAAGAGTTAACACCACTACTACCAAAAAAAGGTACTTCAAAAAAAAAAAAGGTACTTCGGAGCACAGAAGAAGACGGGATACTCCCAAACTCATTCTATGAAGCCAGCACAACTCTGATACGAAAACCAGGTAAAGACATACCAAAAAAGAAAATTACACAGCAGTACCCCTCATGAACATAGATGCAAAAATTCTCAATAAAAATTCTAGCTAATAGAATTCAACTACATATCAAAAAACAATTCACCATGACCAAGTGGGATTCATGCTGGGTATGCAGGGATGGTTTACAATTAGAATAACAATATAATCCATCATATAAATAAAAGACAAGAACCACATAATCTTATCAACTGATACAGAAAATGCATTTGATAAAATCTAACACCCATTCATGATAAAAACTCTCAACAAAATAAAAATAGAAAGGAAATTCCTCAACATAATAATGGGCATCATCCTAAATGGAGTCTGAAAGCATTCCTCTTGAGAATGGGAACCAGAAAAGGATGCACTTTATCACCACTGTTATGCAACATTGTGCTGGAGATCTTCACCAGACCAATTAGGCGAGAAAACGAAATAAAGTGCATACAAATTTGTAAGGCAGAAGTGAATGTATCTTCATTTGCAGATGATATGATCTTATACACAGAAAACCCCCAAAAATCCGTAAGAAAACTACTGGAACTAGTAGAAGATTTCAGCAAAGTACCAGGATACAAGATAAATGTACAAAAATCAGTTGGATTCCCTTACACCAACAAAGACAACGTCAAAGAGGAAGTCACCAAATCAATATCATTTACAATAGCCCCCAAGAAGACAAAATAGTTAGGAATAAATCTAACCAGAGATGTAAAAGACCTATACAAACAAAACTGCAAGACAGTACTACAAGAAACTTAGAGACCTACATAAGTGGAAAAAATATAACTTGCTCATGGATAAGTAGACTCAACATTGTAAAAATGTTTATTCTACCCAAAGCGATCTATAGATACAGCACAATTCTGATCCAAATTCCAATGACATTTTTTTTAAACTTTTTATTGTGCTTTAAGTGAAAGTTTACAAATCAAGTCAGTCTCTCACGCAAAAACCCATATACACCTTGCTACACACTCCCAATTACTCTCCGCCTAATGAGACAGCCCGTTCTCTCCCTCCACTCTCTCTTTTTGTGTCCGTTTCGCCAACTTCTAACCACCTCCACCCTCTCATCTCCCCTCCAGCCAGGAGATGCCAACATAGTCTCAAGAGTCCACCTGATCTAAGAAGCTAACTCCTCACCAGCATCCCTCTGCAACCCATTGTCCAGTCCGATTCATGTCTGAAGAGTTGGCTTCAGGAATGGTTCCTGTCCTGGGCCAACAGAAGGTCTGAGGGCCATGACCACCAGGGTCCTTCTAGTCTCAGTCAGACCATTAAGTCTGGTCTTTTTACAAGAATTTGAGGTCTGCATCCCACTGCCCTCCTGCTCCCTCAGGGGTTCTCAGTTGTGTTCCCTGTCCGGGCAGTCATCGGTTGCAGCCGGGCACCGTCTAGTTCTTCTGGTCTCAGGATGATGTAGTTGTTGGTTCATGTGGCCCTTTCTGTCTCTTGGGCTCGTAATTGCCTTGTGTCCTTGTGTGTTCTTCATTCTCCTTTGATCCAGGTGGGTTAAGACCAATTGTTGCATCTTAGATGGTTGCTTGCTAGCGTTTAAGACCCCAGGCACCACTCTTTAAAATGGGATGCAGAAGTTTTCTTAATAGATTTTATTATGCCAATTGACTTAGATGTCCCCTGAAACCATGGTCCCCAGACTCCTGCCCCTGCTACTCTGGCCTTTGAAGCATTCGGTTTATTCAGGAAACTTCTTTGCTTTTGGTTTAGTCCAGTTGTGCTGACCTCCCTTGTATTGTGTGCTGTCTTTCCCTTCACCTAAGGTAGTTCTTATCTAATATCTAATTAGTGAATACCCCTCTCCCACCCTCCCTACCTCCCCCATCTCCTAACCACAAAAAAATGTTTTCTTCTCAGTTTAAACTATTTCTCAAGTTTTTATAATAGTGGTCTTATACAATATTTGTCCTTTTGCAACTAACTGATTTCATTCAGCATAATGCCTTCCAGGTTCCTCCATGTTATGAAATGTTTCACAGATTCCTCACTGCTCTTTATTGATGCGTAGTATTCCATTGTGTGAATATACCATAATTTATTTATCTATTCATGCATTGATGAGCACCTTGGTTGCTTCCATCTTTTTGCTATTGTGAACAGTGCTGCAATAAACATGGGTGTGCATATATCTGTTCGTGTAAAGGCTCTTACTTCTCTAGGATATATTCCAAGGAGTGGGATTGCTGGATCATATGGTAATTCTATCTCAAGCTTTTTAAGGAAGCGCCAAATCGATCTCCAAAGTGATTGTACCATTTGACATTCCCACCAGCAGTGTAGAAGTGTCCCAATCTCTCCACAGCCTCTCCAACATTTATTATTTTGTGTTTTTTGGATTAATGCCAGCCTTGTTGGAGTGAGATGAAATCTCATTGTAGTTTTGATCTGCATTTCTCTAATGGCTAATGATCGTGAACATTTCCTCATGTATCTGTTAGCTACCTGAATGTCTTCTTTACTGAAGTGTGTATTCATATTCTGCCCATTTTTTAATTGGGTTATTTGTCTTCATGCAGTTGAGTTTTTGTAGTACCTTGTAGATTTTAGAGGTCAGGTGCTGATCAGAAATGTCATAGCTAAAAACTTTTTCCCAGTCTGTAGGTAGTCTTTTTAGTCTTTTGGTGAAGTCTTTCAATGACCATAGGTGTTTGCTTTTTAGGAGCTCCCAGTTATCTAGTTTTTCTTCTACATTCTTTATATGTTTTGTATACTGTTTATACCATGTTTTAGGGCTCCTAACGTTGTCCCTATTTTTTTCTTCCATGATCTCTATCGTTTTAGATTTGATATTTAGGTCTTTGATCCATTTTGAGTCAGTTTTTGTGCATGGGGTGAGGTATGGGTCTTGTTTCATTTTTTTGCAGATGGATATCCAGTTATGCCAGCACCATTTGTTAAAAAGACTGTCTTTTCCCCATTTAACTATTTTGGGGCCTTTGTCAAATATCAACTGCTCATATGTGGATGGATTTATGTCTGGATTCTCAATTCTGTTCCATTGGCCCATGTATCTGTTGTTGGACCAGTACCAGGCTGTTTTGACTACTGTGGCAGTATAATAGGTTCTAAAATCAGGTAAAGTAAGGCCTCCCACTTTGTTCTTCTTTTTCAGTAATGTTTTATTTATCTGGGGCCTCTTTCCCTTCCATATGAAGTTGGTGATTTGTCTCTCCATCTCTTTAAAGAATGTCGTTGGGATTTGGATCGGAATTGCATTAAATGTATAGACCGCTTTTGGTAGAATAGGCATTTTTATAATGTTAAGTTTTCCTATCCACGAGCAAGGTATGTCTCTTTTGGTTTCTCGCAGAAGTGTACTGCAGTTTTCTTTGCATAAGTCTTTTACAACTCTGGTAAGATTTATTCCTAAGTATTTTATCTTCTTGGGAGCTACTGTAAATGGCATTGATTTGGTGATTTCCTCTCTGATGTTCTTTTTGTTGGTGTAGAGGAATCCAACTGATTTTTGTATGTTTATCTTGTATCCCGATACTCTGCTGAACTCTTCTATTAGTTTCAGTAGTTTTCTGGAGGACTCCTTAGGGTTTTCTGTGTATAAGATCATGTCATCTGCAAATAGAGGTACTTTTACTTCTTCCTTGCCAATCTGGATGCCCTTTATTTCTTTAACTAGCCTAATTGCTCTGGCTAGGACTTCCAGCACAATGTCGAATAAGAGCGGTGATAAAGGGCATCCTTGTCTGGTTCCCGATCTCAATTCGAATGTTTTCAGGCTCTCTCCATTTAGGGTGATGTTGGCTGTTGGCTTTGTATAAATGCCTTTTATTATGTTGAGAAATTTTCCTTCTATTCCTATTTTGCTGGGAGTTTTTATCATGAATGAGTGTTGAACTTTGTCAAATACCTTTTCTGCATCAGTTGATAAAATCATGCGGTTCTTGTGTTTTGTTTTATTTATGTGGTGGATTACATTAATTGTTTCTCTAATGTTGAACCATCCCTGCATACCTGGTATGAATCCCACTTGGTCATGGTGAATTATTTTTTTGATATGTTGTTGAATTCTATTGGCTAGAATTTTGTTGAGGATTTTTGCATTTACAGTCATGAGGGATACTGGTCTATAATTTTCTTTTCTTCTGGTGTCTTTACCTGGTTTTGGTTACAGGAATACGCTGGCTTCATAG
Organism: Loxodonta africana; assembly: GCF_030014295.1. Lineage (NCBI taxonomy): Eukaryota > Metazoa > Chordata > Mammalia > Proboscidea > Elephantidae > Loxodonta > Loxodonta africana. Next base: position 25,731,489 of record NC_087348.1, on the reverse strand, counting down.
AATGAGTTTGGTAGTATTCTGTCCCTTTCTATGCTCTGAAATACCTTTAGTTGGAGTGGTGTTAACTCTTCTCTGAAAGTTTTGCAGAACTCTGCAGTGAAGCCGTAGGGACCAGGGCTGTTTTTTTGTTGGGAGTTTTTTGATTACCTTTTCAATCTCTTCTTTTGTTATGGGTCTATTTAGTTGTTCTACCTCTGTTTGTGTTAGTTTAGGTAGGTAGTGTGTTTCTAGGAATTCATCCATTTCTTCTAGGTTTTCAAACTTATTTGAGTATAGTTTTTCATAGTAATCCGATATCATTCTTTTAATTTCAGTTGGGTCTGTTGTAATATTGCCCATCTCATTTCTTATTTGTGTTATTTGCATCCTCTCCTGTTTTTCTTTTGTCAGTTTGGCCAGTGGTTTATCAATTTTGTTGATTTTTTCAAAAAACCAGCTTTTGGTCTTATTAATTCTTTCAATTGTTTTTCTATTTCATTCAGTTCAGCTCTAATTTTTATTATTTGTTTTCTTCTGGTGCCTGTGGGTTTCCTTTGTTGCTCTCTTTCTATTTGTTCAAGTTGTAGGGATAATTCTTTGATTTTGGCCCTTTCTTCTTTTTGGAAGTGTGCATTTATTGATATAAATTGGCCTCTGAGCACTGCTTTTGCTGTGTCCCAAAGGTTCTGATAGGAAGTGTTTTCATTCTCATTGGATTCTCTGAATTTCTTTATTCCATCCTTAATGTCTTCTATGATCCAGTCTTTTTTCAGCAGGGTATTGTTCAGTTTCCAAGTGTTTGATTTCTTTTCCATGCTTTTCCTGTTATTGATTTCCACTTTTATGGCCTTATGGTCAGAAAAGATGCTTTGTAATATTTCGATATTTTGGATTTTGCTAAGGCTTGCTTTGTGACCTAATATGTGGTCTATCCTAGAGAATGTTGCATGTGCACTAGGAAGTACACCTGGTTGCTGTTGGGTAGAGTGTTCTGTGTATGTCCACGAGGCCACGTTGGTTGACCGTGGCATTTAGATCTTCCGTGTCTATATTGGGTTTCTTTCTGAATGTCCTGTCCTTCACGGAAAGTGGTGTGTTGAAGTCTCCTGCTATTACTCTGGAGCTGTCTATCTCACTTTTCAATGCTGCAGAGTTTGTTTTATGTATCTTGCAGCCCTGTCATTGGGTGCAGAAATATTCAATATGGTAATATCTTCTGGTGTATTCTCCCTTTAATCATTATATAGTGTCCTTCCTTATCCTTTCTGATGGATTTAACTTTAAAGTCTATTTTGTCAGAAATTACTATTGCCACTCCTGCTCTTTTTTAACTGTTGTTTGCTTGATATATTTTTTTCTATCCTTTGAGTTTTAGTTTGTTTGTGTCTCTAAGTCTAAGCTGTGTCTCTTGTATGCTGCATATAGACGGATCTTCTTTTTTAATCCATTCTGCCACTCTCTGTCTCTTTATTGGTGCATTTAGTCCATTTACATTTGGGGTAATTATGGATAGGTATTTTTTTTATGAGTTTATTTATTTATTTTTTGATAAGTTTAGTGCTGTCATTTTGATGTGTTTTTTGTGTGTGTTGTTGGCAGTTTCTTTTTCCTACTTGATTTTATGTGCTGAGTAGATTTTCTTTATATATTGTCCTTTCCTCATATTTGTTGTTGTCGATTTTGTTTCTGCTGAGTCTGTATTTTTCCCTTGTATTTTATTTTGATGAGTAGGGTAGTTTGTCTCCTTTGTAGTTACCTTATTATTTACCACTATTTTTCTAAATTTAAAACTAACTTTTATTTCTTTGTATCACCGTACCTTCCTCTCCATATGGAAGGTGTATGATTACATTTCTTCGTCCCTCTTTATTATTTTAATGTTGCCTTCTTTTATATAATAACATTGCTGTTACCCTGTTTTGGGCTTTTTTTTTTTTTTTTTAATAATCTTGCTTTGTTTTTTTTGGATTTCCCTGTCTGGTTTGACGTCTGGCTATTCTGTGCAGTGTTCTAGTCTTGGGATGATACATGATATTATTGATTTTCTAACCAAAGAACTCCTTTAGTATTTCTTGTAGTTTTGGTTTGTTTTTTACGAATTCCCTCAACTTGTGTTTATCTGGAAATGTCTTAATTTCACCTTCATATTTAAGAGAGAGTTTGATGCATATATGATTCTTGAAAGACATTTTTTTTTCCTTCAATTTTTTTAATTATGTCATCCCATTGCCTTCTTGCCTGCATGGTTTCTGCTCAGTAGTCCAATCTTATTCTTCTTGGCTCTCCTTTGTAGGTGACTTTTCATTTATCCCTTGCTGCTCTTATAATTCTGTCTTTGTCTTTGGTTTTGGAAAGCTTGATTATAATATATCTTGGTGACTTTCTTTTAAGATCTACCTTATGTGGAGTTCGATGAGCATCTTGGATAGATATCATCTCACGTTTCACAATATCACGGCAGTTTTCTGCCAACAAATCCTCAACAATTTTCTCTGTATTTTCTATTATCCCTCCCTCTTCTGGTACTCCAATCACTCGTAGGTTATTTCTCTTGATAGAGTCCCACATGATTCTTAAGATTTCTTCATTTTTTTTTTAATTCTTTTATCTGATTTTTCTTCAAATATATTAGTGCCAAGTGATTTATCTTCAATTCAGAAATTCTAGCTTGTACTTGCTCAGTTCTGCTCTTCTGAATTTCTATTGAGTTATCTAATTCTGTAATTTTATTGTTAATCTTCTGAATTTCTGATTGTTGTCTGTCTATGGATTTTTCCAGCTTATTAAACTTTTCATTATGCTCCTGAATAATCTTTCTAATTTCTTCAATTGCTTTATCTGTGTGTTCCTTGGCTTGTTCTATGTATTGCCTCATTTCCTCCCTGATGTCTTGAAGAGTTCTGTATATTAAACTTTTGTATTCTTCATCTGGTAATTCCAGGAATGCACTTTCACCTAAAAGATCCCTGGATTCTTTGTTTTGAGAGCCTGTTGAGGTGATCATGGTCTGTTTCTTTACGTGACCTGATATCGACTGTTGTCTCCAAGCCATCTATAAGTTACTGTATTAGTTTATGCTTGCTTACTGTGTTGTAGCTGCTTGCTTTGTTTTGTTTTTGGTATACCCCTATGGGTTGCTTGAGTGAGCTAGCTCAATTATTTTCACTTTTGGAGCTCTGCTGTCCTGTCCCCAGCTGGCTAGAGCTGTTATCAGGTATATCAATCTGGGTGTCCTTTTGGTTTTCTTGCATGAATTCAGCTCAGGTTTCCAGGTAGGTGACTGTCAAGTGTGTGGTACAGTCTCTGTCCTACAGACTTAGAGGGGCAGGGGTGACTGGCATATGTACCGGCATCTGACTGTAGCAGGGGGTCACACTCTGAACAAGGCAGGAGCCTGAGAACCGACCCCCAACTGTCTCTGAGGAAAATGCATCTCTGTTCCCTAGATCATGCTGGTGGGTGGGTTCTGCAGAGGGACCATGGACACCCAAAGTTTTTGGTTGTAAGGACTGGGAGGTACCAGTTACCTTTGGACCCCTGTTGTGGGTGGCTGGGTGACCTGAGTGGAGCTACCAGTCCTTAGGTCCCTATGTGGGTAAGTGAGGACCTTGTTTAATAGGCAAAGCAATGGCAAAGGTCAAACACCCACCTCTCCACCGCACATCTGAAATGGTGCAGCCCAACAAGGGCCTATTCTCCCGAAATAGGCCCACACAGGTCCACGCAGAAGGGAAAGGTGCTCAAGGTCCATGGATGGTTTATGCCTGGACAGGAGCCACTTCTGTCCTGAGCTCCCCCAGTTAATAGAGCTAGCAAATTATCTTTTCCCCCAGATGGCTCTAGGTGCTCACTAGAATCTATCTCAGGCCCAGGGATCCAGCCGCTGAAGCCTGCTTGGGGGTGGGGGGCGCAGTAAAATATACGCAAGTACTTAGCTTTTGCCGAGAGCACCATTCCCTCAGGTTCCAGAGGTGTGTATAAGCTATTTGGCTGGCTGATTCTCCCTGAGGAAACTGTGGTGAACGTTAGTACCAGCCCACCGCTGCCACCACCACTGCTCCGGGAATGGTGCCTTAGGGCTCCCCACGATTTGGTCTGGTAACTCATCCCAGCTTCTGAAGAGTCTCTTCCTCCCCTTGACCCTCAGTTCATTGTCTAATCTTGCCTTTGATGCTCAGGGCTCCCAGCTTGTCACAAATGTACTAGTTTTACTTGTTTTTTTGGGTCTTTGTTGTAAAGAAGGCTCACCGGAAGCATCTGTCTATTCCACCATCTTTGCTCCACCTCCCCAATGACATTTTTTAATGAGTTGGAGAAGTAAATCACCAACTTCATATGGATGTGGAAGAGGCCCTAGATAAATGAAGCATTACTGAAAAGAAGAACAAAGTGGGAGGTCTCACATTATCTGATTTTAGAGCCTGTTATACCATCATGGCAGTCAAAACAGCCTCATACACATAGACCAATGGAACAGAATTGAGAATCCAGATATAAATTCATCCACCTATGGGCAGTTGATATTTGACAAAGGCCCAAAGTCTGTTAACTGGGGAGAAAAACAGTCTCTTTAACAAATGGTGCTGGCATAACTGGATATCCATCTGCAAAAAAATGAAAAAAGACCCATACCTCACACTATGCACAAAAGCTAACTGAAAATGGATCAAAGACCTAAATATAAAATCTGAAAGGATAAAGAACATGGAAGAAAAATAAGGACAACACTAGGAGCTATAATACATAGCATGAACAGAATACAAAACAATCCTAACAATTCATAAACACCAGAAGAGAAACTAGATAACTAGACCAAACCAAAAACCAAACCCAGGGCTGTTGAGTTGATTCCAACTCATAGCAACCCTATAGGACAGAGTAGAACTGCCCCATAGAGTTTCCAAGGTGCACCTGGCGGATTTGAACTGCTGACCCTTTGGTTAGCAGCCGTAGCACTTAACCACTACACCACCAGGGTTTCTATATAACTATAAGCTCCTAAAAATCAGCTACACTCATCAAAAGACTTCACCAAAAGAGTAAAAAGACAAACCAAAGGCTGGGAAAAAATTTTGGCAACAACATATCTGCTCAAGGTATAAACTCTAAAATCTACAAGGTACTGCAAAACTTCAACAACAAGAAGACAAATAACCCAATTAAAAAATGAGCAAAGAATATGAACAGTTACTTCACCAAAAAGACATTCAGGTGACTATCAGATACATGAGGAAATCCTCAAAGTCATTATCCATTAAAAAGAGAAATGCAAATCAAAACTACAAAACTACAATGAGATACCATCTTACACTAACAAGGCTAGCGTTAATCCAAAAACACAAAATAATAAATATTGGAGAGGTTGTGGAAAGACAGGAACAGTTATACACTGCTGATGGGAATGTAAAATGGTATAACCACTTTGGAAATCAATTTGGCTTTTCCTTAAAAAGCTAGAAATAATACTACCACAGGATCCAGCAGCCCCACTCCTTGGTATACATCCTAGAGGAGTAAGAGATATATGCACATCCATGTTCATTGCAGCACTGTTCACAACAAAAAGATAGAAACAACCTAAATGCCCATCGGTGGATAAGTGGATAAACAAATTATGGTATATTCACCCAGTGGAATACTTAAACCCAAACACAATGATAAAAACACAGATGAATCTGCAAAACATCTCATAACATGGATGAATCTGGAAGGCATTATGCTGAGTGAAATTAGTCAGTGACAAAATGACAAATATCACATGAGTCCACTATTATAAAAACTTAAGAAAAGGTTTAAACACAGAAGAAAACATTCTTTTGATGGTTATGGGGAGGGGAGAGGTACCCGGTAACTAGATAGTAGGCAAAAGTTACCTTAGGTGAAGGGAAGGACAACACACCATAGAGGCGAAGCCAGCACAACTGGACTAAATCAAAAACTTAGAAGTTTCCTGAATACAACCAAACACTTCAAGGGACAAAGTGCAGGGGCTGGGGTTTGGGGACCATGGTTTCAGGGGACATCTAGATCAACTGGCATAATAAAATCTATTAAGAAAATTTTCTGCATCCCACTTTGGTGAGTGGCATCTGGAGTCTTAAAAGCTAGCAAGGGGCCATCTAAGATGCACCAGTAGATCCCAACCCACCTGGAACAAAGAAGAATGAAGAACACCAAAGACACAGGGAAATCTTAGCCCAAGAGATAGAAAGGGCCACATAAACCAAAGACTTCATCAGCCTGAGACCGGAAGAACTAGATGGTGTCTGGATACCACCAATGACCGCCCTGACAGGGGATAAAACAGAGAGACCCTGATGGAGCAGGAGAAAATTAGGGTGCAGAACTCAAATTCTAGTAAAAAGACCAGACTTAATGTTCTGACTGAGACTGGAGGAACCCCAGAAGACATGGCTCCTGGGCTCTCTGTTAACCAAGAACTAAAATCATCCCCAAAGGACAAAGATTAGACTGGACTGTAAGACATAAAATGATACTAGGGATGAGTGTGCCTCTCAGTCCAAGTAGATACAGGAGATTAAATGGGCAGCTCCTGTCTGGAGGTGAGATGAGAAGTAAGAAAGGTACAGGAGCTGGTTGAATGGACATGGGAAATCCAGGGTGGAAAGAGGGAGCGTGCTGTCACGTTACAGAGAGAGCAACTAGGGTTATATAACAATGTGTGCATAAATTTTTGTATGAGAATCTAACTTGAGCTAAAATCTTTCACTTAAAACACATATCCACACACAAAAATTATCGCAGTAAAATGTACATAACAACAACAACAAAAAAAGATTACAGTCTAGGAAACCCTATGGGGCAGTTTACTCCATCACATGGGGTTGCTATGAGTGGAAATCTACACAAAAGCATCTAACAAAAACAACAGCAAATTATACTGCAATAAAGTTGTTTGAAAATAAACCATTGTAACATCGACTTTTCTGTAATATTTTAATTTTGCTTCTCAGAACTTTTGCCCAAATTTCCATATAATCTATATATACAAAATTTTAAAAGCAATAGGCAATGGGTTTGGTTTTGGGTTTTATATAACATGTACATGTTTATAATTTGTTTAATATATTTCTATGATATTTAGTTAATTTTTTTCTGATATTTCACCATATTGAAGCATAATCTTGTGCAGATTTCCATTTATATATTTCAGTAACTTGTATTACTTCTGCAGAATAGATCTCTAGAAGCGGATTTTCTACAATAATGAAGATGTACATGTTTTCAACTGTTTTTGTACCTAAGGCAGTAGGTTTAGAATGACTGTGTTCCTCAGTTCATGGCACATTTTCATTATTGGTCCAGGCAATGCCCCTTATCCTCCTCCGCCTTTTTTTTTAGTCCCACTTTATCATTATTCCTTTATCCAGTTATTTCTGTCACTGCTGGGTAAGCATTCCATTTAATTTAAATTGGTTGTGTTTGTTTTCCTTACAAAATGAACATTACTGTTCTCTGCACATGAATTTATACTTTATATAAATGGCACCCTGCCAGATACCTCAACTTCCAATTTTCAATTTAAGGCCTGCAGTGTTTCAAGTGGACAATCTTCTGATTAAAAAAAAGGAAGTATTGCTGTAAAGGAGACTTAAGGCCCATAGAAGAGAAATTTCTCAGTAACAATTCTTTCTAGATAATTCTATTACTCCTTACATGGAAAAAAAAATACATTTAAAACCTTCAATATTAAAAACAATGAATCTCTATCTCCAGAAATTTCACATTCAAATATAAGAAAAGAGCATCACTTTTAAATACTGTATTTTACTCTTCTCCAGCAGCTATCTTCTAGATTAGCCACCTTTTTTTTTTCCTATCTTTTTCTCACCTACAAGAGTAAAGAATATTTTTATTAAACTCAGGTTGTTTTTTGGAGGTTGCATCATCCACTTTAACTTATTCCTTAAATTAATGACTATGTAACTGTATTCTTTTACATAAAGAGGGGTAAAAAAAACTGCAGATAGTGGCAAAACAAAAACATTGTTTACACCACACTCACAACTTAGCTATACACTGTGTGTGCTACCAGGGCTCAATAAAGATATAGTATGTTTTAATCTGACTGCTAGACCTTTGGTTCCTAGCCCTATCATGCTCCATATTTGCAATAATCAGTCTCTGAATGCAAATGAGCTACTTTGGGAGACAGACTTTAATCAGTGTCCCTCAGATGCCGTGGAGTTTAGCTCATTTCAAAAATATAGGCCCGGATTGCCTTTGGGGCTACTATGTCATGGATCTTGTTAAGTACAAATCCCTGGTGGCCCCTTCCCTAAGGAGATAGAAGACAATTTGTTGATCTGAGCATTGCCTGTGCTGCAGAGATAAAGTCTCAAAGTATTATAGAGCCCACCACCTCTGACTATCGAAGTCATGGAGTGATGCTCACTAAAAACTAGAAGCAGATTTTCCATTAGAGGTGGGTAGAAAATATTTATTTCATTAATATGTTAAAAAAAATGTTTTGTTGAGTCCATTTTGACTCATAGTGACCCTATAGGAGAGAGTAGAACTGCCCCATAGGGTTTCCAAGGACTGCATGGTAGATTTCAACTGGTGACCTTTCGGTTAGCAGCCGTAGCTCTTAACCGCTATGCCACCAGGGTTTCCCATTAATATATACTGGGCTTTAAAAATCCAAAACCTATATTTTCAAATGAGCCATTCAATCTAATTTTTGGAAAACACTGGGAGTTCCATATAATCAAGTAATATAATGCTTAACTAAAGTTTTTTTAACTGAAGTTTGTTTCCAGGTTTTATAGCTCTTTTGGGATCATACACTGTCAAATATGATACAGGAATGCTAGAATCTCAAAAATCAAGGGTTGATGGTCAGTGAAAAAGGCTTCAGATTGGTAAAGAACATACTAGGAATTTTTGGCTATATATATAGCAAAAATCAAAACTTGAGATAGATAGCCAAAAAAACACTATATCCTCACCGTTATGGGCTGAATTATGCCCCCCTACGATATGTGTTGTAAATCCTAAACTCTATGCCTGTGATTATAATCAAATTTGGGAATGAGTTGCCTTTGTTACAAAAAATGAGGCAGGATTAGTGTAGGGTATGCCTTGAGTCAACCACCTACCAAATCACGAATAGGAGGTTAAGCAAGCTGAGATGGGGGAAGAGAGATTCCAAGCTACTGGGAGATCGCCAAGGGACCAGGAAACAGAAAATGAAGAGAAAAGTTCCTTCCCCCAGAGCTGATAGAGAAAGAAAGTCTTCCCCTAGAGCCAACACCCTGAATTTGGACCTCTAGCCTTCTAAACTGTAAGAAAATAATAGATTTCTGTATGTTACAGCCATCCACTTATAGTATTTCTGTTATGGCAGCACTAAATAACTTAGGCAATCACCTAGATTGAAGTTTCTCAAATGTCTATAGCCTAACCACACCCATGTTCTCCAGACTTAAATATTAGCTTCCTTAAACTGTTGCTTAAATGTCTCCTAGGCTTCCAAAACATGTTTATCATTTTGATCAACCCCACCTTCAACCAGTTTTTCTAATATTCAAAATATACCATGGCCATTCATCCAATTACAAAAGCCAAAAACACAAGTCTTTCTTATTCCACCCCCATCTCTCATTCCTTCATAGTCTTTAGTATAATTCAGTGCATGAATTATGTTAAAAAGGGCATCTTGTTTTTACGCCCATCTGTCTGTCAAATTTACCTCCTTCTGTCTTCAGCTCACCCACTTTGAACCAAGACAATACTTCTGTTCACCGACAATCTTATAGCAATGTCTTGCCCCATTTCTTTAATCTTACAATTCATTCTCTTCGTAACAGCCAAAAGAATATAGTAAAGCCTGTGAAAGTCAGAGCCTGTATAAGGCAGAAACCTCTCAGATAAGAAAAACTCAACAGTAAAGTGGGGTAGAATTCTTAATAGAGAACGACACTAAGCACCCTGTCAAAGGCAAAACTTCCAAAAAACTAAGGCAATTCCCTTTAGTCCTGGCTTTGGCAGGTTTCACTGTATTTTTAAAACTTAAAGCTGATCACTTTACTCCTCTAAATTAAAACTTTACAAGGGCTTGTAATTCACATAGAGTAAAATCTTTTATTTATTTGTGAAATATCTGTTGTTATTGTTAGATGTCATTGGGGTAGCCCCATCTTGGAAGGAAATGGTACCTGATCAGTTGGCGTTTCAACCACTGTGATCCCTCTGGTTTTTACTGACTGTTTTTTAGAAGTAGATCACTAGGCCTTTCTTCCTAGAAAATCTTAGTTTGGAAGGTCCCTTAAAATCTGATCAGCATCACAACACCACACAAGCCTCCAGTGACAGAAGGGTGGTGGCTGTGCATGAGATCGTTGGCTAGGGGTCAAATTGTGATCTCCCATATGGAAGGGAAGAATTCTACCACTCAACCACCAATGCCTCGCTGCATCATCTGATCCTACTTTAATTTTTCAGTTCTCTCATTATAATTCAGTCACTTCAAATATGTAACCATCTCCACAACGTGAAAAAAAAAAGAATTATTTTCTACCACAGAAAATTTTTAAGAATGCACCCCTATGTTTTTTTTCTAATTTCTTATATAGCTGGTTCCATCTAATTCTTGATTTCAGTTCAAAAGTCACCCTCTCAGAAACTCTTTGTATCACACATAAGTTGCCACAGATTCTCACAGTATATCTTCTTGTTTAATTAACTTATTGCACTATCATAGTCTTCCATTGTCCTGTTTATATATTTCCTTGCCAGCTTTATGTCTGTTGCTCAATATTGGAATGAAAGGTCTGTGAGGTGGGGAACAAGTAATTTATCTACATCTTGAACATTGCCTGTCACAGAGTAGAAACTCAACAAATATTTGATAAATACATGAAGGTGTTTCAAATAAATTAAGTGAAAGAATGATGTCAGGTTTAAGAAACAGTTATCAGGTACTTAAAGTATGAGGATTTTTTGTTTTGTTTTGTTTTTTGGTCTTATTTCTTTGATCCCTTCACATGGCTTTTTCTGTCTTTCTCACTTCAGAATTAATTTACATCTAATCCTGTAGATTGAGTCCTGCCTCACTACTACAACTTCCATCCATCCTCCCTCATTAACATCATAGAGGCAGGATTTACAAGATACAGGAAAATCACACAATACTGGGAATCATGGCTGAGCCCAACTGATAACACATTTTTGTCGGGACACAACTCAATCCATGACAAAGGTAATGAAATTAAAAAATGAGAAAAAAAATTAACGCCTATGCACGACAGAATTAGCAAGATCAACATAAATCTAATAGAAGTTATAACAGGATAGACTGCAGAGAATGGGTCTGGGTAGTGGCTAGGATTGTCTATTCTTAACAAACAACAGGAAAACTTAGATTAAAAATCACAAACAGCCATTAAATTACTTGGGACAAAAAATTTCTCAAACTTTTCTTCTATGCAGTTGGGAGACTTAAGCTATCGATCATGATTTCAAATGTTTGCAAGTGTCTTAGTCATCTAGTGCTGATACAACAGAAATACCACAAGTGGATGACTTTAACCAAGAGAAATTTATTCTCTCACTATCTAGTCTAGTGCACTACAAGTCCAAATTCAGGGAATCAGCTCCTGGAGAAGGCTTCCTCTCCCTGTTGGCTCTGGAGGAAGGTCTTTGTTGTCAGTCTTTCCTTGGTCTGGGGGCATCTCAGTGCAAGAACCTCAGGTCCAAAGGAAGCGCTCTGCTCCCAGCGCTGCTTTCTTGGTGGTATGAGGTTCCCATTTGTCTCTGTTCAATCCTCTCTTTTATATTTCAAAAGAGGCTGGCTTAACACACTATCTAATCTTGTAGACCTCATCAGTATAACTGCTGCTAGTCCCTGTTATTACATCATAGTGATAGGATTTAAAACACTTAGGGAAATCACACCAGATGATAAAATGGTAGAGAACCATACAAAGGAATCATGACCTAGCCAAACTGACATATTTTGGGGGGGCACAATTCAACCCATGACAGCAAGTAAGTAAAATATTCAAGTTTTAATAATATTGTGAGGAAGTACACTTCTTCAAAACGGTGCATGACGTCGGATCATTTATTTAATTTACCATACATATACTTTCTCTGTCCCAAATGATTGAGAAAAAGTATAGGCTAAGAATAAGATTATAGTTCATGGAAGAGTAAAGTTGAAAGAATACATACATTTTTTATCATAACTTGAGGCTTGGGTTCAATAACTGATTTAGAATAATACAGAATTCAAGAAAATCTCACCCAAGGAATTATCTTTGCCATCTAGAAAATAATTCCTTAAAGTTTTAACCCCTTTTCTGTTTATTCTCCAAACAGATGAATTTCAAACTCTTATATGGCTCCTGAAAATCTCACTGGGGTGATGGAGTTCATTCTCATGGGAGTCTCAGACCGTCCAGAGCTCCAGGTCCCCCTTTTCTTTGTCTTCCTGGTGATCTATGGGATGACCGTGGTAGGGAACCTGGGCATTATCACCCTCACCAGTGTGGACTCTCGACTTCAAACCCCCATGTATTTTTTCCTCCGACATTTGGCTATCATTAATTTCGGCAATTCTACCGTCATTGCCCCTAAAATGCTAATCAATTTCTTAGTAAAGAAGAAAAATACCTTTTATTATGAATGTGCCACCCAAATGGGTGGGTTCTTGTTTTTCATTGTAGCTGAGGTTTTCATGCTAGCTGTGATGGCCTATGACCGCTATGTGGCCATTTGTAACCCACTGCTCTATATGGTGGTAGTATCTCGACAGGTCTGCCTTTTGCTGGTATCCATTGCATACAGCTATGGCTTTTCCACAGCTATTGTGATTGCTTCTTCTGTATTCTCTATGTCTTATTGTTCTTCCAATATCATCAACCATTTCTACTGTGACACTGTTCCACTGTTAGCATTGTCCTGCTCTGATACTTACTTTCCAGATACAGTAGCCTTTATTTCTGCAGCTATGAATTTGATTTTCTCTGTAACTATAGTTACAGTATCCTATTTCAACATTATCTTGTCAATTCTCAGGATACATTCATCAGAAGGAAGGAAAAAAGCCTTCTCCACCTGTGCCTCACATGTGATGGCGGTCACAATGTTCTATGGAACACTGCTATTCATGTATTTGCAGCCTAAAACTCACCATTCATTAGATTCTGATAAAATGGCTTCGGTGTTCTATACACTGGTGATCCCTATGCTGAATCCTATGATCTACAGCTTGAGGAATAAGGATGTGATAGCTGCCTTCAAGAGATTCCTGTCAAACCCATGCTATTCCTTTAAACCAATGTAATTTTAGTCTATTTTAGTAAATGATAAGATGGTTAATGTAGGCTGTAGGTTATTAGTGTAATGGGAGTTTTCATATAAGTTGAATCATATAGCAGGTAGTAGTTTGTGTCTGGTTTCTTTCACTCATAATTTTGTGTGTGTGTGTGTATGTGCATTTCATTAATGCTGTAACATGTATCAGAATTTTGCTCCTTTTTAATTGTAATGGGTATACGACAGGTCATCTATTTACTTACTATTTGGTCAGCAGTTGGATCACTTCCAATTTTTAGCAATTACAAATATTGCTGCTCTGAACCTTTGAGTAGCACTCTCATGTGATTATATAATTTTTCATTTCCCTTGGATAGATACCCAGATGCTGAATTGCTGGGACAATTGGTAAGTCTATACTAATCCTCTTATGAATATGCCTTAAAATTTTCTGAAATTTTTCCCCAGCTTATATGAGAGTTCCAGTGTCTTCACATACTTGCCATTCAGGCGTTGTCATTTGTTTTGATAAGAGCCATTTGAGTGTGTGTGTACTAATACCTGTTCTGGTTTGAATTTGTATTTTCTCAGTGGCTAATGATTTTGTTCATCATTTTAGGTGTTTCGTTAGTTATTTGCATATCTTCTTTGGTAAAATATCTACTCAAATATTTTACTCTTTTTTAAATTGGGCTACTTGCCTTCTTGTTACCAAGTTATAAATCTTTATATATTCTGGATACCATGCCTTTATCAGATACATGATTTGCAAATTCTTTCTCCCACTCTGTGACTTCCCATTTTCTAAGTGGTATCTTTTGCAAACCAAAGTATTACTGATAATGTTCATTTTTTTTTTAATATGAGGCATTTCTGATATTATATCAATAGAACCTTTGCCTAAACTGAGTCATAAAAATTTTCTCTTATGAGTGCTGACATGTCCTGGGGTTGGCAACCAATTTTACAAAACAATATGTATATTAATTGTTTAATGAGAAGCTAATTTACTCTGCAAACATTCATATAAAGCACAATTAAAATTTTTTTTCCTGTGTTTACTTCTAGAAGTTTTGTAGCTTAAATACTTAATGTTTATGTCTATGATATTTTTTTATTACATTTGTCTGTAAAGTGAAGGCCAGGGTCTAAGTCTTTTTTTTCACATACAAATATACAGTTGTCACAGGGCCAGCTGATGCAAAAGACTAAAAATTCCCCATAGAATTTCCTTGGCGTTTTTGTCAAAAAGAAATTGCCCCTAAATATAAAGCTTTTTTTTTTTTTTTTATAAAGCTTTATTTCTTGTGTCTAAATTCAGTTCCACTGATCTATATAACTATTTTTATGCCAAAGACATGCTGACTCACTCATTCTAATTTTATAGTAAGTTGTAAAACAGGGAAAAGTAAATTCTCTCACTTTGGTGAGATTTGCCAAGTTCTTCACGGAATCATCCTGCAAGTACTGCCTTTCTCCCCTCTAGGATGTAATCAAATTTACCCTTGAAAGGGCTTTGATCCTGCAACCAGCATGGACTATTTTCCTTTCCAGCCTCGCCTCTTAACCATCCTCATGATTGTTTAGTGGGAAAAAATCCTGATAAATTGCTTTTGCAAAAATTTTTGTCTTTAGGTTCCTGGATGGAGAACCCAACTTAACCAATGTTATAATTTCTACATGCTATATTTGTTTTCATATTTTTCCTGAATGTTGTGTCTTGTGATAAAAATTTATTTTAAAGCATTAAATATTTGATTTTACACCTATTAGAATGTTTAAAATTAAAAAAAAAACTGACAATATCAATTACTGGTGAGGATATGGAGCCACAGAAACAATCATTCATTGCTAGCAGGAATACACATTGGTGCAGCATGTTTGGAAGACAAATTGGCAGATTCTCTAAAATCTGAACATAATCTTACCATACGGTCCAACAATCACACTCTTAGGTATTTACTCAACTGATTTGAAAACTATGTCCACACAAGAACCTGTATGCTAATATTTATAGTAGCTTTATTCATACTTGTGAAAACACTAGAAGCAATCTAGATGTCCTTCAACAGGTGAATGAATAATCAACTGTGACACATCCATAAATGGAATACTATTCAGTGACTAAAAAAAAAAAAAAAGAGCTACCAAACCATTCAAAGACATGGGCAGGTCTTAAATGTATATTGATAAGTGAAAGAAGCCACACTGAAAAGGGTACATACTCTGTGATTCCAATCACATGACATTCTGGAAATGCCAAAATTATAGAGATAATAAATTAATCAGTTTTGCCATGGATAGTGGAAGGGAAAGGTCAAATATGTGAAGCCAAATGGATGTTTTAGGGCAGTGAATCTATTCTGCATGATACTTTCATGATGGATACATGATACTATGCATTTGGCAAAACCCACAGAATTTTATAGCATAAAGGATAAACTTCAACAAATGCAAACTTTAAAATAAGTCATTTAGGAGGTCAGGGGATCTCAAAATGGAATGCAGAATATGACAAGGCAATCTCACTGGATTATAAATGGGCCAATCTTACTGAATTGGGTGGGTGAAAAGTTGCTGACCAATGTAATCTCGGAAATGAGAGGAATGTGTTCAGACTAAATGCAAAAGTAATTGCGTATAATCTTGTATTCTAGTTTATAAAGTTGTTTCTCACGAGGGTACAGGTTAACAATTCTGAAACCAGTATACAAGTGTGATGAAATTTAATGATTAAGTGAATGGCAGATGGTAAGGGCCAGGTTTCTCAATGTTAGAGTTCTACCTTCAGTGTTTTTGTTGTCAGGTGCCACTGAGTCAGCTCCAACTCATAGCAACCCTATGTACAACAGAATGAAACACTGCCCAGTCATGTTCCATCCTCACGATTGTTGTTATGCTTGTTGTTATGCCACTATGTCAATCCATCTGGCAGAGGGTCTTAGTAATTTTTCCTGGCCCTCTACTTTACCAAGCATGACATCCTTCTCCAGGGACTGATCCCTTCTGATAACATGTACAAAGTATGTGAGACGTAATCTTACCATTCTTGCTTCTAAGGAGCATTTTGGTTGTACATCTTCCATGACAGTTATGTTCATTCTTTGGCAGTCCATGGTATTCTTTACCAACACCACAATTCAAAGGCATCAGTTTTTCTTCAGTCTTCCTTATTCGTTGTTCAGCTTTCACATGCATATGAGGTGATTGAAAACACTATAACTTGGGTCAGGTGCACCTTATTCTTCAAGGTGACATCTCTGTTTTTCAACACGTTAAAGAGGTCTTTTGCAGCAGATTTGCTCAATGCAATGTGTCTTTTGATTTCTTGACTGCTGTTTCCATGGGTGTTGACTGTGGATCCAAGAAAAATGAAACGTTGACAAGTTCAATCTTTTCTCCATTTATTATGATGCTTATTGGTCCAGTTGTGAGGGGTTTTGTTCTCTTTATTTTAATATGTAATTCATACTGAAGGCTGCAGTCTTTGATCTTCATCAGTAAGTGCTTCAAGGCCTCTTCACATTCAGCAAGCAAGGTTGTGTCATCTGCATAATGAAGATTGTTAAAGAGTTTTCCTCCAATCCTCATGTCCTGTTCTTCTTCATATAGTCCAGCTTCTCATATTATTTTCTTACCATAGAGATTGAATACTTATGGTGAAAGACACAACACTGACACACACCTTTCCTTACTTTAATCCATGCAGTATCCCCTTGCTTTGTTGGAATGACTGCCCCTTAATCTATGTACAGATTCCTCATGAGCACAGTTAAGTGTTCTCGAATTCCCATTCTTTGCAATATTATCCATAATTTGTTATGATTCACACAGTCAAATGCCCTTGCATAGTCAATAAAACACAGGTAAACATCTTTCTGGTATTCTCTGCTTTCAGCCAGGATTCATCAGACATCTGCATTTATATCTCTGGTTCCATGCCCTCGTCTGAATCTGGCTTGAGTTTCTGGCAGTTCCCTGTATATATACTGCTGCAGCCACTTTTGATCTTCAGCAACATTTTACTTGTGTGTAATATTAATGATATTGTTCGATAATTTCCACATTTGGTTGGATCAACTTTCTTGGGATTAGGCATAAATATGGATCTCTTCCAGTTGGATGGCCAGGTATCTGTCTTCTAAATTTCTTAGCATAGATGAGTGAGCACTTTTAGGGCTGCTTCTGTTTGTTGAAACATCCCAGTTGATATTCCATCAATTCTGAGAGTCTTGTTTTTTGCCAATGCCTTTAGTGCAGCTTGAACTTCTTCCTTCAGGACCATCGGTTCCTGACCATATGCTACCTTCTGAAATGGTTGAATGTTGACCAATTATTTTTAGTATAGTGACTTTGTGTATTCCTTACATTTTCTTTCGATGCTTTCTGTGTTGTTTAATATTTTCCCACTAGAATCCTTCAATATTGAAATTCTAGGTTTGAATTTTCTTCAGTTTTTTCAACTTGAGAAATGCCGAGTATATTCTCCCCTTTCGGTTTTCTATTTCCAGGTCCTTGCACATGTCATTATAATACTTTGTCTTGTCTAGCTGCCCTTTGAAATCTTCTGTTCAACTCTTTTACTTCATCATTTTTCCCTTTCCCTTTAGCTACTTGACATTCAAGAGCAAGTTTCAGAGTCTCTTCTGATATCCATTTTGGTCTTTTCTGCCTTTCCTAGCTTTTTAATTACCTCTTGCTTTCTTCATGTGTGATGTACTTGATCTCATTCCACAACTCATCTGGTCTTTGGTCATTAGTGTTCAACATGCACTGTGGGGTCTTCTGAGTTGCTGTGATGCTGGAAGCTATGCCACCAGTATTCAAAAACCAGCAAGGTCATCTATGGCGGACAGGTTTCAGCTCAGCTTCCATACTAACAGAGACTAGGAAGAAGGATCTGGCGGTCTACTTCTGAAAAGAATTAGCCAGTGAAAGCTTTATGAATAGCAGCAGATCATTGTCTGATATATTGCCAGAAGATGAGCCCATCAGGTTGGAAAGTATTCAAAAGACAACTGGGAAAGAGCTGCCTCCTCAAAGTAGAGTCAACTTTAATGACAAGGATGGAGTCAAGCTTTAAGGACCTTCACTTGTTGATGTGACATGACTCAAAATGAGAAGAAACAGCAGCAAATGCCCGTTAACATTCAGAACATGGAATGTAGGAAGTATGAAGCTAGAAAATTGGGAAATCATCAAAATGAAATGGAACACATAAACATCAATATCCTAGGCATTACTGAGCTGAAATGCACTGATATTGGCTATTTTGAGTTGACAAAACATATGGTCTACTATGCTGGGAACAAAAACTTGAAGAGGAATGGCATTGCATTCATCAACAAAAAGGACATTTCAAGATCTATCCTGAAATATGATGCTGTCAAAAGCAAAAGCAAGCATGAAGGATAGGATAATATCCATATGCCTGCAAGGCAGTCAAGTTAATATGGCTATTATTCAAATTTGTACACCAACCATTAAGGCCAAATATGAAGAAACTGAAGATTTTTACCAGCTTCTGGAGTCTGAAATTGATCAAACATGCAATCAGAAGAAATTGATAATTACTGGTTATTGGAATGTGAAAGGTGGAAACAGTACATAAGGATTGGTATTTTAAAAATATGGCCTTGGTGATAGAAATGATGTTGGAAATCAAATGATAGAATTTTTCAAGATCAAGGACTTTTTCATTGCAAATACTTTTTGTCAACAACATAAACAGCAACTATATGCATGGACCTCTTCAGATAGAATATACAGAAATTGAATCATCTACATCTGGGGAAAGAGATGATGGAAAAGCTCAATATCATCAGTCAGAACAAGGCCAGGGACCAAATGTGAACAGACCATGAATGGCTCATACGCAAGTTCAAGTTAAAACTGAAGAAAATTAGAACAAGTCCTTAGAGAGCCAAAGTATGACCTTGAGCATACCCCTATCTACACTAGATACCAATTAATTTGAATCATGGTTGCTTTGACTCTCTTGTAGACATAGCTTTCCTTGTATCAGGGAGGCAAGCTGTCTTTAATATGCTTATTCTAGCTTAATATTTACATGTATTGATATGTGATGTGTATAAGTAATATTCTTTTACTCCTCACAACAACCCTTTACCGTATGTACTCGCTCATTTTATAGATGGAGAGACTGAGAAACTGAATATATAACTCATCAAGGTCTAGGATTAAAATAGTTAGAAAGTGCTAGAAACAAATTCAATTCCTAAAGCACACTATTAATCAAGGTCTTTCTACTACAATCTTCTTTCTTTAATTCACAACAAAGATTTGAAACGTGAGTTTTTTTTAATACATATTGCTCATTCCAAATGAGATTTTTTCGCACCAATGCATCTTGTCCTACTTATGCTATTTCCTCAAGTTTCTCTTTGATCTATGAAGCAAAATGAAAAGTTTGCAGAAGAGAGTATAGGACATCAGTATGACATTTCACAATTTGCAAATTAAGTGTAGTTTACAGTCTGTAATTCTCAGCCTAACTGTGCATGAAGGACTTCTTTTAATTTTCTATTCCAGCAAACAAGCTAAGGAAGATTGAATAATATGACAAAGGCTACTTAATTACTAACACATGACACCATCAGAACTCAAACTTTAAACCCCAAAACCAAACTCGTTGCCATCGAGTCTATCCCAAATCCTGACAACCCCATGTGTTACAGAGTAGAACTTCTCCATTGGCTTTTCTTGGCTGTAATCTCTACAAAAGTAGATTGTCAGGGCTTTTTTTCCATGGCACCAAAAAAAAAAAAAAAAAAAATAGGTGGGTTTAACCTGCCAACCTTTAGGTTAGTAGCTGAGCTCAAACAATTTGCGCCACTCTGGGATCTGAACTTAGACTTCATTTTCCTATTTCTTACACTATACCATTCTAACTCCTTTAACAAAAGATCTCCATTATTGTAATAACATAAAATACCTTAATATACTTGTATGTGCAGTGAATCACAATGTATGGACAGAATGTGGCATAAGATTATAACACAGCATGAAAGAAAAGCATATCTACTAAATGCATTCCTTCATACTAGACGTTCTGTTGGGAAAAAAGGCAAGCATCATATAACTTTACCCAAAGGATAATAAATTCCTTGTAGATATAAATATATTTAATGATTTTAACAGAAATTTCATTATCTATCTGTAAGGATAAGGGAGAATAAACAGAGTTTTATGTTTTCTCTTAATAGATAAAAAAAAAAAAAACTTTTTTTTTTTTTTTTTTTTATAAGTGCAGTAAAAACCTTGGTATTGATCCTAAGTGTAAAAAAAGGTAACTACACTTTGTGTCAGAAAAACAGTGAAGAAGATTTCATGGAGGATGGGAGAGCTTGCTAGGAGATGGTTATAGGAAGTGGTAATTGAGTTTGTGTTTATGAAGATTTGGCTAGTTTAGAGTGGGGTTTCTTAAAATGTGCCTGTAAGTCATTAAAAAAAACAAAAAAACAAAAAACTGTGCCATGGAATGAGTTATTACTAGATCGCAAATTAAATTTAGCAATTTTTAATCAGCATTTTTTAGCACCTTGGCGTTTCTGGTCTTAAATGTTCAAGTTTCCTTCAGTTACACGTTGGACATGAAACACAAAAAAAAAAATCATCTTTTTCAGGGTTCCATGAGGAAATTTGACACATTTACTTGGGATAAAATAAAATTTATATTCTTTGAAAATTGTTACTTACTATGTAGTAATTGTTCAATAGACATGTTAATTAAAATAAGAAATCATAATCTACAACCTTTTTTGAGACAAGTTGTAGTACAGAAGAGAGTTTAGTGAATTTTTTCCTCATATTTAATGTATACACTTTTAATTAGTGGCTACTTTCAAGAGTTATAAAGAAATGTCTAAGTTTTCTTCAGAAAGATTTTCTAAATTTTTATATATAAATAAATGATATTTAGAGAGAAGAGTCTGTCCATATGTGTTTCGATAGTAAGAATCCTTAATTCTATATCTGCTATATCATACTAAATAAAATGGTTGTGATTTTTAAATAAATAGTAGAGAAGTAACTGAAGCAACAATAACTGAAACAAATCCATTGGAAACAGTTCTATTTCAATCTAGAAATATATTTATAAAAACCTGAATATACATATTGCTTTCAATCCTATAATTTACACCTTGGAAAATGTGCATTTCATCATTATATCAAGCAAAATGTAGAAAAAATATAACTATACAACAGCAGATTAAAGAGGATATATTGAGAGCAAAATGGTAAGAAATGCTGTACTCCTGAGTCAGAAAACCATGAATGTGTATATCAGCTTTACTGAAGACTAGATGTCTGACCTTGCTTCATCTACTTACCAGCTTTGAGATTTTGCTTCTTCAACATAGTAATAATTTTATCTTAATGATGAGGTATTAGTGAGTATGAAATAAGGTAAATAAATGTCTAAAAAGCATTTGTCATTGTATCTTCCGTGCAGTTTTCCATTTTTAGAATTTATATTAACCTAATTTTGAAGAAAAATGTGACATCAGTATTGGAGGAAGACTCGTTAACAACCTGTGTTATGCAGATGGCACAATCTTGCTTGCTGAAAACCAAGAGAATGTGAAGCACTTACTGATGAAGATCAAAGATCACAGTCTTCAGTACAGATTACACCTCAACATAAAGAAAACAAAAATTCTCACAACTAGACCAATAAGCAACATCATGGTAAATGGAGAAAAGATTAAACTTGTCAAGGATTTAATTTCACTTGAATCCACAATCAAAATCCACGGAAGCAGCAAACAAGAAATCAAAAGCATTGCAATGGGAAAATCTGCTGCAAAAGACATCTTTAAAATGCTAAAAAGCAGATGTCACCTTGAAGACTAAGGTATGCTTGACCCAAGCCACGGTGTTTTCAATGACCTCATATGCATGTGAAAGCTGGAAACTGAATAAGGAAGGCCAAGAAAGAGCAGACACCTTTGAACTTTGGTGTTGGTGAAGAATATTGAATATACCATGGACTACCAAAGGAACAAACAAATCTGTCTCGGAAGAAGTACAATAAGAATGCTCCACAGAAACAAGGATGGAGAGACCAAGTCTCACATACTCTGGACATTTTATCAGGAGGGATCAGTTCTTGGAGATGGACATCATCCTTGGTAAAGTAGAGGGGCAGTGAAAAAGAGAAAGCCCCTCAATAAGATGGATTGACACAGTGGCTGCTACAATGGGCTCAAGTATAACAACAATTGTGAGAATGACACAGGACCAGGCAGTGTTTCTTTCTTTTGTATATAGGGATGCTATGAGTTGGAACTGACTCAAGAGGACCTAACAACAACAACGGCTTCACATTCCTTCCTTTCCTTCTCCTTGTATTTGTTTCCTACATGTTCATTATTTCTGCCACCCTGAGGAGGTGCTCTATTGAGGACAAATGCAAGGCCTTCTCCAAGTATGGTTCTCATATGCTGGCAGTCACCATTTTCTATGGAACACTGATCTTTATCTACACACAGCCCAGCTCAAATCATTCCCTTGACATAAACAATATGGTCTCTGTCTTCTACACAGTAATCATTACCATGTTGAACCCCTTGATCTACAGCCTCCGGAACAAAGAGATGAAAGAAGCCCTGAAGAAATTCATAATGAATAGAAAATAAGTCTTCATGAAAATGAGAAAATGTCCTGCATAAGCCAAAAACAAAGGGCAACAAAAACAACAAAAATATTCCTTCATTATCTATCTATCTATATATATTTACAATTAATGCAACTAGTAGATCATTAAATAACTGTTTATGATATAATAAAATGTATTTCTGGATTTTTTGTGATCTTAACTTATAATGAAATTTCACACATTGAAAGAAGGGACTTAAGAATTACAGTAATTCTCTCAATAACCTCTGAGTAATTGGAGTACCACAACTGGGAGGGGTAACAGAGAGAATTGTTGAAGATTTGTTGGCAGAAAACATCCCTGATATTGTGAAAGATGAAAAAATATCTACCCAATATGCTCATCAAATTCCACATAATGCAGATCTTAAAAGAAAGTCACTAAAACATATTATAATCAAACGTGCCAAAACCAAAGATCAAGAGAGAATTTTAAAAGCAGCTAGAGATAAATGAAAAGTCACCTACAAAGGAGAATCAATAAGCTTGGACTACTCAGCAGAAACCATGAAAGCAAGAAGGCAGTGGGATGACTTATATAAAGCATTGAAGGAAAAAAAAAATGCTGGCAAAGAATCATATATCCAGTAAAATTGTCTCTTAAAAATGAAGGTGAAATTAGGATATTTTCAGATAAACAGAAGTTTAGGGAATTTGTAGAAAACACACCAAAACTAGAAGAAATAGAGTTCTCTGGTTAGAAAATCAGAGTATTGGACATCAACCCAGGACTAGAACACTGGACAGAGCGATCAGAAGTCAACCCTAATATGGAAATCACAAAAGTAAATCAAGACAACAAAACACTCAAAACGAGGAACCAGCAATGATATTATGTAAAAGAATACAACCTTAAAACAAAAAATAGGGCCTAAGAAATGTAGTCATAGGTCTTCATATGTAGAGGAAGACAAGGCCATATAAAGAAATAAAAGTTAGTTTTAAACTTAGAAAAATAGGGATAAATATTAAGTTAACCACAAAGGAGACTAACAATCCTACTTATCAAAATAAAATTACAAGAAAAAAATAGAGACTCAGCAGAAACAAAATGAACTGCAATGCATAAGAGGAAAAGACAATATATAAACTAATGGCACAAAAAATTAAGTGGGAAAAAGAAACTGTCAACAATACACACAAAAAGACATCAAAATGACAGCACTAAACTCATAAAAAAAATTTTTTTTAAACTCATAATTATCCCAAATGTAAATGGACTAAATGCACTAATAAACAGACAGAGAGTGGCCGAATGGATTAAAAAAACATGATCCGTCTATATGCTGCCTACAAGAGACACACCTTAGAGACACAAACAAAAACTCAAAGGATGGAAAAACAAAAACATACATCAAGCAGACAACAATCAAAAAGGAGCAGGAATGGCAATATTAATTTCTGAAAAACAGACTTCAAAGTTAAATCCACCACAAAGGAAAAGGAAGGACACTATATAATCATTAAAGGGACAATATACTAGGAGGATGTAACCATATTAAATATTTATGCACCCAACAATAGGGCTGCAAGGTACCAAAGACAAACTCTAACAGCATTGAAAAGTGAAATAGACAGCTCCACAATAACAGTAGGACATTTCAACACACCACTTTCAGGGAAGGAGAGAACATCCAGCAAGAAGCTCAATAAAGACACGGAAGATCTAAATGCCACAGTAAACCAACTTGACCTCACAGACATACACAGAACACTACACCCAACAGCAGGCAAGTATACTTTCTTTTCTAGTGAACATGGAACATTCTCTAGAATAGACCACATATGAGGTCATAAATCAAGCCTTAGCAGAATCCAAAACACCAAAATATTACAAAGCATCTTCCCTGACCATAAGGCCATAAATATAGAAATCAATAACAGAAAAAGCAGGGAAAAGAAATCAAACACTTGGAAACTGAACAACTCCCTGCTCAAAAAAAGACCAGGTTATAGATGACATAAAGGATGGAATAAAGAAATTCATAGAATCCAATGAGAATGAAAACACTTACTATCAGAACCTTTGGGACACAGTGAAAGCAGTGCTCATGGGTCAATTTATACCAATAAATGCACACAGACAAAAAGAAGAAAGGGTCAAAATCAAAGAATTACCCCTACAACTTGAACAAATAGAAAGGGAGCAACAAAAGAAACCCTCAGGCAGCAGCAGAAAACAATAAAAATCAGAGCAGAATTAAATGAAATAATCAGAAAAAAAAAAATTGAAAGAGTTAATGAGACCAAAAGCTGGTTCTTTGAAAAAATTAACAAAATTGATAAACCATTATTCAAAATGACAAAAGGAAAACAGGAGAGGAAGCAAATAACGTGAATAAGAAATGATATGGGTGATATTACGATCGACCCAAATGAAATTAAAAGAATCATATTGGATTACTACAAAAATTGTACTCTAACAAATTTGAAAATCTAGAAGAAATGGATGAAATTCTAAAAACACGCTACTTACCAAAACTAACGCAAGCAGAGTTAGAACAACTAAATAAGCCCAAAACAAAAGAAGAGATTGAAAAGGTGATCAAAAAACTCCCAACAAAAAAGAACCCTGGTCTGGACAGCTTTACTGCAGAGTTCTACCAAACTTTCTAACACCACTACTACTAAAGGTATTTCAGAGAATAGAAAAGGACGGAATACTCCCAAACTCATTCTATGAAGCCACCATAACCCTGATACGAAAACCAGGCAAAGACACCACAAAAAAAGAAAATCACAGACCAATATCCCTTATGAATTTAGACACAAAAATCCTCAACAAAATTCTAGCCAATAGAATTCAACAACAAACCAAAAAAATAATTCACCATGACTGAGTTTTATACCAGGTATGCAAGGATGGCTCAACATTACAAGAACGATTAATGTAATCCATCATATAAATCAAACAAAAGACAAGAACCACATCCGTTGATGCAGAAAAGCCATTTTAAAAAGTCCAACACCCATTCATGATGAAAACTCTCAGCAAAATAGGAATAGAAGGAAAATTCCTCAACATAATAAAGGGCATTATACAAAGCCAACAGCCAACATCATCCTAAATGGAGAGAGTCTGAAAGCATTCCCCTTGAGATTGGAAACCAGACAAGGATGCCCTTTATCACCACTCTTATTCAACATTGTGCTGGAAGTCCTAGTCAGAGTAATTAGGCTAGATAAAGAAAGAAAGGGCATCCGGATTGGCAAGGAAGAAGTGAAAGTATCTCTATTTGCAGATAACATGATCTTATAGAGAGAAAGCCCTAAAGAAACCTGAAGATAACTACTGAAACGAATAGAAGAGCTCAGCAGAGCATCAGGATACAAGATAAACATACAAAAATCAGTTGGATTCCTCCACACCGACAAAAAGAACATCGAAGAGGAAATGAACAAATCAATACCATTTACAATAGCCCCCAAGAAGATAAAATATTTAGGAATAAATCTTACTAGAGATGTAAAAGACTTATACAAAGAAAACTACACGACACTACTGAAAGAAATGAAAAGAGACCTACATACGTGGAAAAACAAACCTTGTTCATGGATAGGAAGACTTAACATTGTAAAAATGTCTATTCTACCAAAAGCCATCTACACATACAATGCAATTCCAATACAAATTCCAACGCCATTCTTTAATGAGATGGAGAAACAAATCACCAGCTTCATATGGAAGTGAAAGAGGCTCCGGATAAGTAAAGCATTACTGAAAAAGAAGAAGAAAGTGGGAGGCCTCACCCTACCTGATTTTAGAATCTATTATACTGCCACAGTAGTCAAAACAACCTGGTACTGGCACAACAACAAAAACACAGACCAATGGAACAGAAGTGAGAATCCGGACATAAATGTATCCACGTATGAGTAGCTGATATTTGACAAAGGCCCAAATTCAATGAAATAGGGAAAAGACAGTCTCTTCACAAATGGTGCTGGCAGAACTGGATATCCATCTGCTAAAACAATGAAACAAGAGCCATACCTCACACCATGCACAAAAACTAACTCAAAATGGATCAAAGACCTAAATATAAAATCTAAAACAATAAAGATCGCAGAAGCAAAAATAGGGACAATACTAGGAGCCCTAAAACATGGCATAAGCATTATACAAAACATTACTAACACTGCAGAAGAGAAACTAGATAACTGGGAGCTTCTAAAAATCAAACACCTATGCTCATCCAAAGACTTCGCCAAAATAACCCAGATAAAAAATGGGGAAAAGATACGAACAGACAGTCACTAAAGAAGACGGCCCGCTTGGCGCGCCCCTTCCCGGCCACCCTTCCGCACCGGTTTCGGGTTCTTCCGATCTCCCGGCGCCCTTCACCTGCAGATCCCGTCAGTACCGCGGACCGGCGAACGCCTCGCGTCCCCTGCGGACAGACCTCGCGCGGTGTCCGGGTCCGTGGCGCCGGACTGACGCGGGCCATGGCAAGCGGCGCCGCCAAGTACCGGCTGAGCTGCTCGCTCCCGGGCCACGAGCTGGACCTACCGGGCCTAGTGAGCTGTCTCCATCCGCCGGGGACTTTTGTGTCCGTGTCCCGAGACCGCAGGGGCTTTACAGAAATGCACTGTATAAGTGGCCAATCCAATTTTGTATCTTGTGTATGCATCATACCATCAAGTGACATCTACCCTCGTGGACTAATCGCCACTGGAGGAAATGACCACAATATCTGCGTTTTCTCACTGGACAGTCCAGCACCACTTTATATACTAAAAGGTCACAAAAACACTGTAGTCTTTCTTCTGGAAAATTTGGGACATTACTTAGTGGGTCATGGGACACCACTGCTAAAGTCTGGCTGAATGACAAATGCATGATGACCTTGCAGGGTCGTACAGCTGCAGTATGGGCAGTAAAGATAGTACCTGCACAGGGATTGATGTTGACTGGATCAGCAGACAAGACTATTAAACTGTGGAAGGCTGGAAGACGTGAGAGGAATTTTATGGGGCATGAAGACTGTGTAAGAGGTTTGGCAGTTTTAAGTGAAACAGAATTTCTTTCCTGTGCAAATGATGCTGGTATTAGAAGGTAGCAAATCACTGGCAAGTGTCTTGAAGTATATTATGGCCATACCAACTATATTTATAGCATATCTGTCTTTCCCAATTGTAAAGATTTTGTGACAACAGTAGAAGACAGATCTCTAAGAATCTGGAAACATGGGGAATGTGCTCAAACAATCCGGCTTCCGGCTCAGTCTATATGGTGCTGCTGTGTGCTAGACAATGGTGATATTGTGGTTGGTGCGAGTGATGGTATCATTTGAGTTTTTACAGAATCAGAGGATCGGACAGCAAGTGCTGAGGAAATCAAGGCTTTTGAAAAAGAACTCTCTCAGGCAACCATTGATTCCAAAACTGGTGACCTAGGGGACATTAATGCTGAGCAGCTCCCTGGGAGGGAACATCTGAATGAACCTGGTACTAGAGATGGACAGACTTGTCTAATCAGAGATGGAGAGAAAGTCAAAGCCTATCAGTGGAGTGTTAGTGAAGGAAGGTGGATGAAAATTGGTGATGTTGTTGGCTCATCTGGTGCTAATCAGCAAACATCTGGAAAAGTTTTATATGAAGGGAAAGAATTTGATTATGTTTTCTCAATTGATGTCAATGAAGGTGGACCATCATATAAGTTGCCATATAATACCAGTGATGATTCCTGGTTAGCTGCATACAACTTCTTGCAGAAGAATGATTTGAATCCCATGTTTTTGGATACAAGTGGCTAAGTTTATTATTGATAACACAAAAGGTCAAGTGTTAGGCCTTGGAAACACCAGTTTTTCAGATCCGTTCACAGGTGGTGGTCGG
Organism: Loxodonta africana; assembly: GCF_030014295.1. Lineage (NCBI taxonomy): Eukaryota > Metazoa > Chordata > Mammalia > Proboscidea > Elephantidae > Loxodonta > Loxodonta africana. Next base: position 25,702,707 of record NC_087348.1, on the reverse strand, counting down.
TATGTTCCGGGCTCTTCATTGGGGCCTTGTAATGCTCTGCCTGCAGCAGAACCTTTCACAGGTGCTGGTCGTAATGTACCAGGTTTTACAAGTATGGGAACTCCTGTGGCTGGAGTTTATCCATTTACAAGGAATAGTGCGTACTGATCAGCTACGTCTAAAATAGTGAATATTTACTTCCCCAAAAAAGAGGCTGTGACTTTTGACCAAGCTAACCCTACACAAATATTAGGTAAACTGAAGGAACTTAATGGAACTGCACCTGAAGAGAAGAAGTTAACTGAGGATGACTTGATACTTCTTGAATGTCTCTAATATGTAATAATTCTTCAGAGAAACCCGCAGCCCAGCAACTTCAGATTTTGTGGAAAGCTACTAACTGGCCTGAAGATATTGTCTTTCCTGCCCTTGATATTCTTCGGTTGTCCAATAAACATCCCAGCGTGAATGAGAACTTCTGCAATGAAAAGGAAGGAGCCCTGTTCATCAGTCATCTTCTCAATCTTCTGAACCCTAAAGGAAAGCCAGCAAACCAGCTGCTTGCCCTCAGGACTTTTTGCAATTGTTTCATTGGCCAGGCAGGACAAAAGCTGATGATGTTGCAGAGGGAATCACTAATGTCCCAGGCAATAGAACTGAAATCAGGGAGCAATAAGAACATTCACATTGCTCTGGCCACACTGACCCTGAACTACTCTGTTTGCTTACATAAAGACCATAACATTGAAGGGAAAGCTCAATGCTTGTCAGTAATTAGCACGGTCTTGGAAGTTGTACAAGACCTAGAAGCCACATTTAGACTTCTTGTGCCTCTTGGGACACTTATCAGTGATGATTCAAATGCTGTACAATTAGCCAAGTCTTTAGGCGTTGATGCTCAAATAAGAAAATATACCTCAGTATCAGAACCAGCTAAAGTAAGTGAATGCTGTAGACTTATACTAAATTTGCTGTAGCAGTGGGCAGGGGGCTGAGATTTTAAGTTAATTACTTTTTTCTCTCAGATTTTACATGACTGATAACAGATGGTAAAACAAAATACTGTGGATGAAGTAACATTTCAGATATTGTAAAGGGGGGAGGGGTGACAAAGGAAAAATAAAAAATTTTTGCACTGATAAAAAAAAGAAGACATTCGGGTAGCTAACAGATACATGAGGAAATGCTCACAATCTTTAGCCATTAGAGAAATGCAAATCAAAACTACAATGAGATTCCATCTCACTCCAACAAGGCTGGCATTAATCCAAAAAACACAAAATAATAAACGTTGAAGAAGTTGTGGAGAGACTGGAACATTTATACACTGCTGGTGAAAATATAAAATGGTACACAACCACTTTGGAAATTAATTTGGCCCTTCCTTAAAAAGCTAGAAATAGAAGTACCATATGACCCAGCAATCCCTCTCCTTGGAATACATCCTAGAGAAATAAGAGCCTTTACACAAATAGATATAGGCACACTCATGTTCATCGCAGCATTGTTTACAATAGCAAAAGGATGGAAGCAACCAAGGTGCCCATCAATGGATGAATGGATAAATAAATGATGGTATATTCACACAATGGAATACTGTGCATCGATAAAGAACAAAGATGAATTCGTGAAACATTTCATAACATGGAAGAATCTGAAAGGCATTATGCTGAGTGAAATTAGTCAGTTGCAAAGGACAAATATTGTATGAGACCACTATTATAAGAAGTCAAAAAATAGTTTAAACAGAGAAGAAAATATTCTTTGAGGGTTACGACAGTGGGGAGGGAGGAAGGGAGAGGAGTTTTCACTAATTAGACAGTAGATAAGAACTATTTTAGGTGAAGGGAAAGATAACACACAATATAGGAGAGGTCAGCACACCTGAACTAAACCAAAAGTAAAGAAGTTTCCTGAATAAAGTGAATGCTTCAGAGGCCAGCTTAGCAGGGGAGGGAGGGGGTTTAGGGACCATGGTTTCAGGGTACATATAAGTCAACTGGCATAATAAAATCTATTAAGAAAACATTCTGCAACCCACTTTGGAGGGTGGTGTCTGAGTTCTTAAATGCTAGCAAGTGGCCATATTAGATGCATCAGCTAGTCTCAACCCATCTGGAGCAAAGGAGAATGAATAACACCAAAGGCACAAAGTAATTGTGAGCCCAAGAGACAGAAAGTGCCACATAAACCAGAGAACTACATCAGCCTGAGACCAGAACTAGATGGTTCACGGCTATAACCAATGACTGCCCTGACTGGGAACACAATAGAGAAGCCCTGAGGGAGCAGGAGAGCAGTGGGATGCAGACCCCAAATTCTTGTAAAAAGACCAGACTTAATGGTCTGACTGAGACTAGAGGGGCCCCAGAGGTCATGGTCCCCAGACCTTCAGTTAGTCCAAGACAGGAACCATTCCCAAAGCCAACACTTCAGATAGGAATTAGACTGGAAATTTTTTTTTTTTTTTTTTTTTATGGGATAGAAAATGATACTGGTGAAGAATGAGCATCTTGGATCAAGTAGATGCATGAGACCATGTGGGCAGCTCCTGTCTGGAGAAGAGATGAGAGGGCAGAGGGGGTGAGAAGCTGGCCAAATGGACACAAAAACAGAGAGTGGAGGGAAGGAGTGTGCTGTTTCTTTAGAGGGAGAGCAACTGGGAGTATATCGCAAGGTGTATGTAAATTTTTATATGAGAGACTGACTCGGTTTGCAAACTTTCAGGTAAAGCACACTAAAAAAGAAAAAAAAGAAAGAATTACAGCAATTCCCTCATCTCTCAAATGGCCTGATAATTACATAACTAGGAACTGGCAGACCTCGGCATAAAAAAAAAAAAAAAAAAGTTCAGAAGTTTAGAGCCCTTACACCCCTGTTTTGGATTTTAAAAAGGTGGTGACACTATATACCACAAAAAGGATATGTATTTCCTGATTTATGTTAGATGTATAGTATCTTCTGTTTGTAGTCGTTAGGCGCTGTCTGGTCGGTTCCGACTCATAGTGACCCCATGCACAACAGAAGGAAACACTGCCTGGTCCTGCTCCATTTTAGTGGTTCTCTGTTTTCTCCTGTAGCATGTAAGTTCTATTCATCAAAAACTTAATATTAATGTTATTGAATTCATAATTGCTTGTCTTGTCAGCCTGACACATTCATTGTGCTGCAGCTATTCTTTTCAAGAGAATAGATTCCTTTCGGATCTCAAATCCAAAATGCAAATGCGGGGTCAAACTCTTGCTCAATGGAAATACCTCAGGAAGTGTATTCCATCTATGGGTACTCAACAGTATAAAGGAGAAAACAATATCAGCACAAAGTCTGATGTCACAACAACCAAGACAGAAGGTGAGTATAAAAGCATTTGTTTAACAGGAAAAAATCTTTAAAAGCATGCTATTAAAAATATATATACAAAAAGTGAAAATGCGGAACATTTAGAAAGCTATCTAATCAAACTAATAATTTGTGAATTTCAAACAAATATTAAAATAGAAAAAATATATATTGGTAGGATTTATGCTCAAACTTCATTAACGGTTCTTCTGCAAATGGGTTGTGTCCTTCCTGAGTATAAATTCATTCATGAGAAAAACTTTTCCGACTCATTGACCAAATGTGTCTGACTTTGACTATTTCAATGAAATGTCTCCAAAAAGTAGAATGGGAGGGCACAAAGTTACTCTTCTTCTTCTTCTTTTTGCAAATAATGGAGAATTCGGGCAGTTCTCATGATATACCACAGCGTGAGGCCAGGTAGATGACCCTGCAAATCTTTTCGGGTTGGTTCCTCTGCCATGCCCACGTGTTGTTGGTGTTAGTTTCCAAGTCAGCTCTGACTCATGTCTACCCCTCGTGTGTGGAGTAGAGCTGCTGTCACAGGGTTTTCAAGCCTGTGCCCTTTCAGAAGCAGAGCTCCAGGACTATCTTCCAGGGCACCTCTGGGTGGGTCTGAACCACCAGCCTTTCAGCTAGTAGTTGAGTGCTTAACCACTTAATTCTTCAAAAAGCCTTGGCTCCTTTTATTGAAAAATAGTATTTAGAAACTAAAATCTGGATGTTAGATGTGTTTATTGATATTGAAATGCCAACATTTCTAACTCCTTTCAGCCAACATAACCAAGAATTATTGTATGTATACTAAGATATTTAAATACACAATTCTGTATTTCTGTATCTATTTTTCTATGTCATGAATTTGAGTGCATATCGTTATCTCCAACTTTAACCCAGCATCACAGTGTTTATTCTAGTTTTCTCCGTTGCTTATCTTCAACATCTTTTTCTGACAGTGAAAAGCCCAGCTCTCGTCCCTACAATCTAATTACTGATCTGGTCAACTTGATGGCAAATAGTTTGAGAATTGCCAGTCTATAGTAACCTCCACATAATTCAAATACAGCTCAAAATATCATCTTGGGACTGTGAAACCCAAAATATTCTATAATACCACCTAGTTTAGTAATTCTCTGACTTTAACTTCCTAAGGAGCATCCAGAAATTCTGCTTTGCCAATGTACTCTTTCTTACCAATACTGTCATTGACATATGACTGAGCCTCCCCCATCCTTAAAAAGAAAAAAATAAGACCTACTAACATTTCAAACTGGGGCAATTTTACCGACTACAGTGTCACTCATGAGAATGCAAGGTGCGTCAGGGCATGAGCAGCGTTGCCAGTCAATCCTAAATGCGACACTCACAAAGGAAATGCTGACATATGGCAAAATTTGAGATCTAGACAGCCTATGTTTGTTGGATAAATGATTATTCTAATAATTTAAAGAGAGTACATTTTATCTTTAATAATTTTCCTAGGGGAAAATTAGATTGTGACAGTTATTATGTGTGGGAGATTTCTTAAGTTATTGAGATGACATTGAATTCACTGGCAGAGTTGGGATATCAGGGATTCCATATCTATTACCATTATTATAAATTAGTTTTTAAGTATGAAGAAATCTTTAAACTGAATAACGTATTTACCTTGTTTGGATAGGCTTAGTCCCAAAGTTCTCACCTAACAATCCCATGTCAAATTCAGGAGGGAATGTGATATTATTAATAGCGTCCCTGTGGAATCTTCTCAGAGGAGATGGCATGCAAAGAATACCTTGCCACAAATATAACAATAAGTATCTCTGTTTGCTTACTTTTTGTTTGATTGTTACAGAAGTTAAATCTATTTTTTAAAAAACCCAAATCTATATTACTTTCACTCATATACCATACTGTTACAAGACTTTTGACAATTTTAGCATTTTGATGAAAAGAATACTTCATATTTTGAAGACTTTACCTTTAAAACAGAGGTAATAATTATAACTACATAAAAGTTAGAAAGACTTGGTGGTGCAACGGTTAGGTGCTAGGCTGCTAACTGAAAAGTTGGCAATTCAACTCACCCAGAGTCTCTGCAGGAGAAAGACCTGGCAATCTTATTCCATAAAGATTACAGCCTAGAAAACCTTATGGGGCGGTTTTACTCAGTGTCTCGAGGTTGCTATGAGTTGGAATCAACTCAACAATATCTAACAACACACAAACATTATTAATAGAAAATAAAGATTGATAATTTATGTAAAACGATTAGCATACTGCTTGTATATTTGATAAACTTATTAAATGATTGTCATTACCACTGCAATAAAAATCTTAATAACGATAATAATGTGGTATGGTTTTGGATGGTAAAATTAAACATCGAGCTTCATCTATACAAAGTAATTCTTAAAATCACAACGAATGATATTTACAATATCAATATAAAATATCAAATCTACTAGACAACACTGACCGTTGATTAAGCTTTATTATTTCTTAATCCAACAAAATTGCAAAACACAGGGGAGTATCCAGTTCAACAAAATGACCAGAGTCTACAGATAAATTTATATATCACGTCTTTTCAAAAAATTGTAATGTGTATTTAATTTGTGCAAGATAGTGTTCTAGGTCCTAAGAATACAATGATGAATCCAACAAATTTTTCTCCTGTTATAGAACTTCTATTCTAATGGAAAGATTCGTAATAAATAAACAAGCATATAACAATACTATTAGATGGTGAGAAGCCCTTGTGACTACGGTGGAGAAGTGTTCCAGGAAGAGGAAATAGTAGACGCACAGACATTGAGGTTACAACACAATTGTCATGTTCTAGAAAATGCCAGAATGCCAATGTGGCTAGAGGGTAATAATCCAGGCAGAGAATTGCAGTGGGAAAAAAGAACACTTTTAAATGATAAAACAACTATCATTCTAGAGTCCTAATCCACAACTAATAGGGTCACTATGAGTTGGAATCAACTTGATAGCACACAACAGCCAGTTGAATAAGCCTAGGCAAGTCATCAGAACTTTATGTTAGTTCCCCTGGCCATTGATTACCATCAATATGTTGACATATTTCTAACGGAGAACAACATATTGATCAGCAATGTTGTTTTCTGCACCAAGTAAGAAGAGCGTGAAATCAGTAAAATCCTTCCTTAATACCGCTTCCACTGAAATGTCTTCAACTAGTAGACCGATATCAGTAAGAACAGAAGAAACTAACAAAAGAAGCCCTTGACTAGTCAAACAGCTTTCTACGAATTGACCAGGCATCCAAAGGACTATCTTCTAAACCCCTCAACTTAGGGAAAAGAAATATGAGGCATCCTAGAGAAAAGCTTTCTTTGACTAGTTAAGTTAGCATTGTGACAAAGCTTTTAGTTGATACTTGGCTTCATAACTTGTTTCCTTTATTTTAGGATAAAATTCCAGATGAATAGCCCTAGTTACAGAATGGGCAACTATAGTAGATGCTTTAGGAAACAGAGAGGTCACATAGACCTTTGAAATCTTATTTCTCAGAAATTCAGAAAAGCATAATTAAGTATGGAAACCCATGTTGTTGTTTTTTTTTTGCATGTCATTGAGTCATTTCCAACTCCTAGCAGTGGTATATGGCAGAGTAGAACTGTTCCATGAGGTTTCTTCAACAGTAATCTTTACAGAAGGAGATTGCCAGGTCTTTTCTCTCAGGGGGTGGCTGGTGGATTTGAACTGCAGACCTTTCAGTTAGCAGTCAAGTGCTTAACCATTGAGCCACCAGGGCTTCTTATGTAGAAACTCATAGACCCACTAAAAACAAGAAAGAATATAATTATATAGTATATTTTAGTGTGAATCCACTTGTTAACAAATGTTAAAACATTGATATATTAGTCTAATCTGATATTCCAAGAGGAAAACTCCTTAATTTACTACATTAAATTTGTTTATATGAGCAGCCAAGCTCTGTTCATTGGGCATGATCTTTATTGCATGATTGTTCATGCCATTATGCACTATAACTCTTGTGTGTGAGGAGATATGAGAGCTAGGAGACTGGTATAGCAGGGCAGCCGTAGTCATAAATTGCATATAGACACTTACAGTGGTTGTTACAAATCTGAACAAGAAGCCCGTGAACTTGCATTAAACAAAGTTACAGGTGAAATATATGCAAGATTCACTGTATGAAGTTTCTGAAGTCCTGTCTAAAAGACGGTGGTGTTGGCTTTCTGTGCCTTCCTACAGAAAGTCTTCTATCACTATTATATCTTTATTTAATTGCTTAACCTGCTACTATATTTTAAGAAACAAGAATTGGTAAATCAAATATAATTTCTAGAATACTTAAATTTAAATTCTTTGGTTCTTAATTGCACATAGGATCAAACGGCCAGTTCAGGAACAGTACCCATGCCCCTAAGTTGGCTTTCTTGCTTGTTTTTTTTCCCTCTCTTAAGTATCCTACTGGAGTTATTGATTTAGTATATCAGTTCTAGACTACAAGTCATGGCATTTTACAACACAGCATAAGTAGAGAGAGGGCATTTGACCAAATGGACCAAATGCATTTGCCAGTCCAAAAAAAAAAAGTCACTGTATATGCATAGAATAATTATATAATATCAGAAACTTATAGTTCACATATATGTAATTCCCATCCTGATTACCATTCACAAAATAGAACCAGCCTGTGACCTCTAGGCATTGGCTACTTTTTCCTGTTTCAGTGGAAGTGTCACATTTATACACCAAGAAAGCAGAAATGTAAGATTCTGTACTCCTCAGAATTATATTCCAGGTTAGTGTTATGGTTAGAAATTATTTAACAGAAATATAAAGGGGAGATTTTAAATTCATAGCCAGTATATAAAAAAGTTAAGTGCACCTTTGTTTCTCCACACACTCAATCGACAATCTATTCCACAAGATAGTTCCTACCTGCTTTTCAAAGCCAAATTCAAAACCTAACACTGATATTCAATAACTACAAATGTATTTTTAAAGCAAACTAATAATAACATCTGAAGAGTTAGGGGAACCTTAGGGCAATATTATCATACTAAAGGTAGAAAAAAGATAAAATTTGGGTAAAACTGTCCATCAGAAGTTCTTCAAAAACAGAATCACATCTTCAAATCTACAGCCTTCCTTGGAATCCCAGTGGAGCGTGGATTGTAATTTTTCTGATAATTTTACTTGCATCATGCTCTCAGGATAAACCTTTTGGGACTGAAACACTGACAAAACCGTGCAGTCTGTTGCCACCCAGACCCATTTTAAGGAGAAATAGAAGTGTTCTCTACCCAGGTAGGTTAAAAGGCTATATTTCAAAATGGCAGACTTTGAGTCATTGGTGGGTTGAAAAAGAAAAAAAAAAAAAAAGCTATAAGCTCAAGATAAGCAAGTTAAAAATGAAGTAGTGCAATATCATAGAGTGAAATTAAAACAGAGTATATTTTCTTAAATAAAGATAAGCAATGATATTTCATCTAATTTCAGTTTTGTGTATATTTATGTGTTATGATATGGAAATAGTTCTTATTAGATTGAAGGAAATAAAAATCTCAGTTTATAATCTATGAGGAGGTTTGGAAAAATTAGGCTCTTGATGACCAGATTACTATCTAGGTCAAAACTCTCCATTCTACCTTTACAATAGCTAGAGATTTTACCCAGTACTAGTAGAAGGTACATTACACTGTGGTCATAAATATATTACTAGTGATATTTCTGAAACAAAGCATATGCTTTAAGAATAAGGGGAATAAATATTAAAGCATTATTACAAAAATTCATCTTTAATTCCCCATTAACTACCATCTGAAGAGAATACATTAAGAAATGAATTTAAAAAAGCATGGTTCTGAACCATAAAATGTCTGTAGTCTGTCAGCAGAAGAGGTATGGAAACGTATATCACTATAAATGTAAGAAGAAGTGTAAACTAAGTATGTCTAAAGTGGTTCTAGAGCACAAACATGAAAGATGTCTCTACACGGGAAAAAAACAAACAGTTCTTTATAGAAGAGGTGATTTTTCAGTAGGATAAATTGGAGTTTTCCCTTCAATTGTCCAATTTTGTTGATGAGAATACAACTAGGACTGACACAGGCAAAAATTGATAAACATCAAAGGATGTGTTGCAATTAATGGATAGAGTCCAGTCGTATTAACTGAACCAGTAGATGTCCACTGGGGTTTGGAGAGACTGGACTGGAATTGAGATTATAAAATATATTCAGGGACTAGATTGTGAAAAGTCACATACGCTTTTTAAATGTAATTCATACTTTCAATATACCATAAAGTAGTTTGTGTGTACAAAATTTTAAAGACATTTGTGTTTTAGAAGTGGAGAAAAATAATTAAAAGGAAGAGACAAGAAAAATAGATAAAGTTGGAAAAACTTTCTTCCATTGCAGTCTGGTCTATTGTTTGTTCTTTCACTGCTCTATCTTCAGCTTCTGAGTAGTGCTTGGAAATTACTAGGTCTCGAAATACACTATTAACTGAATAAACTACAAGAACAGCCTAAGGAGGTAGCAGTTAAGTATACCAAGAGAAATTGTAAGGGTAGAACATGCACAGTCCTGGTCATAAATCAGAGTGGGTGATGATCCTAGAAGCTATTTATAGGTAAGTGTCTTATGCATTTATGCTAGTAAAAATGGTGATGTCTTATGGTGGTCTAGCCTGGAGTTTTTAAACTGTTCTGTAACTATGAGTAGATCATAAATTCAATGTATATGATCCTGACCAGCATTATTTGGATTAAATAGGATAAAACAGATTACAGTAGAACACTACAGAACATGCAAGATGAGTACATGCCAGGTATTGACAATATTGTTTTGGATATGTTTATTAGTTTCGTATCATAACAAGTAGTATTTTTTTTTTCCTGTGGTTTTTGGCCAAATAATTTTGAGTCTGAAAGCAAGTAGTCTAAAGAAGAGTGTTGGTCTGAGTAGCCCTATAAACAATTTTTTTATCTTTATTTTTCTATTTCCTTATTCTTCTCTTTTTCCTGAAAGTTGATTTTCATTTGTTTCACATGCAATTTAGACAGTTGGGATTCATGGCCTCCTCTGTCCTTATTTTCCTCAATTTGCATGTTGTTATCGTTACACATTAGATACCCATCTGTATTAGGGTTTCGGGAGGGAATACAACAATGTATTTAGGATACAATTAAGGTGAATTAGTATTATTTGAAAGTTATAATTTACCACATAGTAGTTGTTCAATAAACATATTGAATGAAAAAAAAATCCCTGGTATGTAATTTCCTTGTTAAATTGAACCAGAATTGTAAGTACATAAGAGCTAATAGTAAATACTGACTAAAACCAAAAACCAACCCCTTTGCTATCAAGTCAATTCCAACTCATGATGGCACGACAAGACAGAGTTGAACTGCCCCATAGGGATTCTAAGGCTGTAATCTTTACCTAAGCAGACTGCCACATCTTTCTCCCGCAGAGTAGCTGCAGGGTTCGAACTGCTGACCTTTTGGTTAGCAGCTAAGTGCTTAACTATTGTGCGACCAAGCCAAAAACTTGTTGCCATCCAGTCACCACTCATAGCGACCCTATAGACAGAGTAGAACTGCTCCATAGGGTTTCCAAGGAGCTGCTTGTGGATTCAGACTGCCCACCTTTTGGTTAGAAGCCAAGTTCTTAACCACTGTTCCACCAGGGCTCCACTGTGTCTCCAGGGCTCCTTAAAATCTAAATAAATGTGAGGAAATACACAATCTTATTTCACTTGCATAATAGGTATTGTTAGTGTAATTTCCAAATTATATAAAGAAATTTATTTAAGTTTCACTAACAAATATTTGTTCTCATTTTTCATGTGTAATGTTGAGAGAGAGAGAAGAAAAAACCAGAACTGGAGAAGGAGGAAGGAGAGGTAAAGATATGGCATTTGACATTTGTGTGTTAATAGCAAAAACTCTAGTTCTATATTAGTTACACTTTCCTAAAATAAATTTTACTTGGATAATCAATAATTCAATTATGAAAATCAATTAAAAAGAATTAGAAAACAAAGAAAGACATCCAATTTAAAATACAGTAAGAAAATGAAAATCAGTACACAAAATATAATTCAAATATATATTTCTTTAGTAAATGCAAGAAAAGTTAAAAGTGGCAGGTTGATTCAAAGCTCTGAGAAAGCAGATACAAATTTTATGTTAAATTGTAATACACTTAAAAATTATTTTAGGATTTATTCTCGGCATTGTATCAAGCAAAACCTGGAAATAATCTGTGTGTCCAACAACAAAATAAATAGGGTATACTGAGAGCATAATGGTGATGTATTTGGACCCTTAGTCAGAAAGACATATATTTGAAACCCGCCTGTATTTTAGACCAGACTCCTAGTATGATAATCCCTATATAAGCAGCAAACTCTGTAAAAAATATTAAGGTACAAAAACACCGTTTATAGAAATGGTAAAACAGATTTTTTTTTTTCTCTTATTCCTCATCCAGATGCCCTGGAGAGACACATGGCTCAGAAGAATTGCACCCAGGTGACAGAATTTATTCTTGTGGGTCTCACAGATCACCAGGAGTTGAAGATGCTCCTCTTTATGGTATTCTTATCCATCTACCTTTTCACAGTAGTAGGCAACCTGGGATTGATCCTAGTCATTAGAGCAGATGCAAGACTCAACACACCAATGTACTTCTTTCTTAGCCATCTGGCTTTTGTCGATTTCTGTTACACTTCTGTCATCACACCCATAATGCTTGGAAATTTCTTGTACCAACAAAATGTCATCTCCTTCAATGCATGTGCTGCTCAGTTAGGCTGCTTCCTTACACTCATGGTATCAGAATGCTTGCTACTGGCCTCCATGGCCTATGATCGACACGTGGCCATTTGTAACCCTCTCCTGTATATGATCACAATGTCCCCAGGAACCTGCCTTCAGCTGGTAGCTGTCCCCTATAGCTATAGCTTCCTGATGGCCCTGTGTCATACCATCCTCACCTTTCGTCTCTCCTATTGCCACTCCAATATTATCAATCATTTCTACTGTGATGACATGCCTCTCCTCAGGCTGACTTGCTCAGATTCTCACACCAAACAACTATGGATTTTCGTCTGTGCTGGTATCACATTAATTTTCTCTGTATTGATCATTTGTGTCTCCTACATGTTCATCATTTCTGCCATCCTGAAGATGCGTTCAGCTGAGGGCAGGCACAAAGCCTTCTCCACATGCAGTTCCCACATGTTGGCAGTAACCATATTCTATGGGACTCTGATCTTTATGTACCTACAACCAAGCTCAAAACATTCTCTTGATACAGACAAGATGGCCTCTGTCTTCTATACAGTAATCATTCCAATGTTGAACCCCTTGATCTACAGCCTCCGAAACAAGGATGTGAAAGATGCCCTAAAGAATGTCATCATTAATAGAAACCAGGCACTTGTATTCACGAGATTAAGAAAATAACTTAATAAAAGTGGGCTTTCCTTCATTACTTGCTTTTTTTTTTTTTTTTCCCCACCATTAAGAAAACTAGTAGATTGCTTTGGTCTTGTTGATCAATAAAGATCTGTTCACTGCATAATGATATCATTCTCTACTTTCCTTGTGAGTTTGACTTAGAGTTATATTTCCTATGTAGAAGGTATAAGAATTAACATCAAATTTATCATTTCTCAAAAGTAAAAATATGTAAAAAAATAATTTACTGGTCTTCTCTGATGGAGGTGCTGGCCCAGATAAACATGCAGACAACTTCAACATCCAGTTCAGAATTCTAAGAGTGCTGCAATAATATATTCAACATTAAAATCCAAGACACAAGTATAAACCAATGATTTCAATTCAGAGTGACATTTCCCCCAGGGAATATTTGGCAATGTCTTGAAACAAGCTTGATTGTACAATAGTTTGATGCTATTGTTATCTAGAGGGTTGAGGCATGGGATGTTACTACATATCCTACAATGTACAGGAAAGCCCTCACACAAATAATGACCTAGTCCAAAACGACAATAGAGCAAAGGTTGGGAACTTCTGCCCTAAATAATTATTTCCTTAACAAGTGCTGTTGGGGGGAGAGTTCTATATATTTTTTTAGGGTGAACCCAGTGATAGTGTCATTCAAGCAAGTCTTCTATATCCTCACTGATTTTGTTTACTAGTTCTATCTCTTATTAAGAGTGCTATATTAAAATACCCAGTTAACAATGTTGAATTACATCTTTCACTGTTCTTATATGTCACTTTTTATTTCATATATTTCAAGATGTTTTTGTCAGTTGTGCATGAATTCATAATCACTATATCTTACTTGGAAACCCTGATTTATATTTTGTCCTTAACATGTTGTCCATCCTCAGTTAAATACTTGTCTTCCTAAATTATTGGAAAAACAAGAACAAACACCACAGTTGGAAACAGAAAAATTGCCATCCTGATTGCTCCCCCCTCCCCCCCGCAAAGCTTTTTGCAGTATAGAGGATTATTTCCAGTTTCCTCTGAGACATATTATTTCTTATTAAGGATTGAAGCCTTGTTCTTCCTGTATACACTTGCTATGGCCAAAGGTAAGAAAACACCCGGGAGGGGTGCTCTTCCAATGAGTTCATCAAGGAACTTAAATAATAACAGACAGTAACAACCTAAATGAGGAAACCGATGCTTCATGACCGTTTCAAAGGGTAAGCCAAAGATGGAGTGTTATGCCTTACAATATCAGGAATAGATCCTTGGGGATATGGATATTCAGTCCTTTGAAAAGTAAGGGGTAAATATTTTTCGGAAGGTAATTCTTCTTATCTTTCTTTCAAAGACACTTTCAAACCCCATCATTAAACAACAGCAACAATAATATGATAAATTAAAACAATAAAGAAATAATTAGCATTTCAAAAATGAGGGATCATTAAGGCAATAATGTCATACTAAAGGCAGAGCTATAGATCTATGCTTCTTCAAAACCAGAGGAAGACATGAATTAATCTCCAACCTACCTTGGGCTCCCAGTGGAGTGTGGGATGTAATTTTTCTGATGATCTTACTTGCATCATGTTCTTAAAACCCTTTGGGACAAAGCTGCTGACAAAACTGAGGTGTGTTGCCACGCAAACTCACTCGGAGAAGAAATAGGAGCACCCTCCAGCTAGGCATGTCAGAAGGCTATGCCAAAATTGGGGTGAAGATAAGCATTTGTAATAATGGGGTAAGATACAATCAGTGTTTTTAATAAGGTAAAAACATAAAACGTCAGTGTACCCTAGTAATAATTCTGGGTATGTATATTTATATACCCAGATATGATGGTGTCACTCTGAATATGTATATGTGTTTTATGTCATCTTATAAGATACATTTCTTACAGTGGGTCATGGCCAAGAAATTCTGAAAGCCACTAATCTAGAGAAGGTTGCTGGTTTCAGGGGTCCTGCCGAAAAGTGCTTAATTTTCTCTCTCTCTCTTGTTTTTCTTCTTATTCTCTTTTTTCCTTAAAAGGACATTCATTTCTTCAAATGCAAATTAAAGCACATGAGAGTTAAGATTTCCTAGATCTATATTTTCCTCCATGCCAAATGTAGCTATCATTAGACATTAAAAATCCATCAGTGTATCGGAATTCCAGGATGAAGTTTAACACATGTATTTAGGATAAATTTAAAGTGAGTAGCAAGCTTTGAAAGTAACTGCTTACCACAAAGTAGCTTCTCAAGAAACATATTAAATTCAAGCAAAGCAAATAATCCATAACCCGAGACCTGTCTGAGATTACTTGAGCCAGAGTTGCAATATGCAAAAGCCATAAAAAAACCCAGTGCTGTTGAGTCGATTCCGACTCATAGTGACCCTAGAGGACAGAGTAGAATTGCTCGATAGAGTTTCCAAGGAGCACCTGGTGGATTCCAACTGCCAACCTCAAAAGCCACTAGTTAATTTTAAAAAGAAAGTCAGGAAATATGAGTTCACATTTTATTTTTATAAAATGTATTCCAAGTTTAATTTCCAGAATGTACAAAATAATATATATGTTTTTCTCAAAATTGTTTTTCATTTTTCGTATGTAAAATAAAAGATAGAGAGAGAAGTATGACATTTTGTGTTTTAGCAGCAAAAATCTCTGTTTTTGTATGTTATCTTGTCCTAAACCAACCTTTATATTGACATTCATATTTCAATTATGAACAACAGTTTAAAACAGTAGGTAAAATATATGAAGATATGCCACTTAAAATAATACAGTAGGAAAACAAAAAATAATTTTAAATAATTCAAATTTATATGCTTTTAAATAAATAATGAAAAAGTTGCTGGAGCCATACAAATTGATATAAATCTGTCAGAAAGCACATACCACTTTTATTTTAGTTAAGCAAAATATTTGAAAAACCTGCTTGTATTTATTTCATTTGATCATGTCAATCCATGCTTTAGATACAAAGAAAGCTGAGAAGCACTGTATCAAGAATCACTTGGAAACACTTGAACCATACTACAATAGAATTAATTGGGTATATTGCAAATGTATCTGTGAACACGAACTTCTGGGTCAGAAAACACATGGGTTTGAATTCCAGGTGTACTACATACTAGCTGTCTGAAGTTGTTTTAGGTATTTAACCTGTCTGAGGCTTCTTATCTTATCTGTAAAATGGACATAATGAGACTATATTTATCATAAGGGGAAAAATGAAGAAAATAAACTCCTATGAGCATGATACTGTGTAGTATTTGCATTATTAAGATAACTATGAAGATCGTGTGGCAAGCTATGATGGGTTTTCTGTGGTAAATGACGGAACTAGAATAGAAGAACAGGATTCTATCACTGTCTGTATTGTGTGTGGAGTTTGTATTTGCACAGGGCTGAAGACAGGTCTGTCAGGGCAAGGCCACCACAGAGACTGATCATCCTTTATGTTATTAATATTAACATTTCTACAACAAAAACAGTAGTTTAAATTTTAGAAAAATTAAGTTTCAATTTTAAATAATATAATGTACAAGATCATTGAATAGAGACAGAGCCAGTATGGACTGACTCCTCTTCCATAGTTTTGTGTATTTTTTTAATTGTTGTAAAAATACAAATAACACACGTTTGCCAATTCAACATTTTTCGTGTGTGCAATCCAGCGGTGCCAAGTACATTAATCACATTGTGCAGCCCTCATCAACATCTGTTACCAGAGATCCCATCGTCATAAACCGAAACTCAATGCTTCCCAAATAATGATTTCCCCTCTGCCCGTCCCTTCAGTCCTTGGTAACCATGATTAAGCTCTGTTCTCCATACATATACCTATCCTGGGTATTTCATATAAGTGGGATCATGCTGAACTCGTCCTTTTGTGATTGTCTTACTTCACTCGGCATAGCGTTTTCAAGGTTGATCCATGTTTTAGCATGCATCAGGGCTTCATTTTCCTTTATGGCTGAGTAGTGTTCTGTCGGATGTATATGACACATTTTGTCTACATTCATGAGCCAAGTTCATGTTACAGAGTTTTTAACTTTGCATATACAATGAATTTGTGTGGAGAGAAATATGCCTTTCCTACGAATATCTCTTTTTACTTTCTGTGTCATCCCAGACTATTGCTAATATTTTTAATATTGCCACTTTCATATTGACAATAAAAACTCCATTCAAGATATTACATAAAAAGATCATTTATACAAATGGCAACTTGGACTAATCTCTCTTCTTCCTCATCCAGATGCCCTGAAGAGGCACATGGCTCAGATAAATTGTACCCAGGTGTCAGAGTTTATTCTTGCGGGCCTCACAGATCACCAGGAGTTGAAGATGCTCCTCTTTGTGGTATTTTTATCCATCTACCTTTTCACAGTAGTAGGCAACCTGGCTTTAATTCTTGTCATTAGAACAGATGCAAGATTCAACACACCAATGTACTTCTTTCTTAGCCACCTGGCTTTTGTCGATTTCTGTTACTCTTCTGTCATCACACCCAAAATGCTTGGAAATTTCTTGTACCAACAAAATGTCATCTCCTTCAATGCATGTGCTGCTCAATTAGGTTGCTTTCTGGCTTTCATGACAGCTGAGTGCTTGCTACTGGCCTCCATGGCCTATGATCGATATGTGGCCATTTGTAGCCCACTACTGTATATGGTTGTAATGTCCCCAAGAATCTGCCTTCAGCTTGTAGCTGCCCCCTATAGCTATAGCTTCTTGGTTGCACTGTTTCATACCATCCTCACCTTCCGTCTCTCCTATTGCCATTCTAACATAATCAATCATTTCTATTGTGATGACATGCCTCTCCTCAGGCTGACTTGCTCAGACACTCACTCCAAACAGCTGTGGATCTTTGCCTGTGCGGGTATCATGTTCATTTCCTCTCTTCTGACTGTCTTTGTCTCCTACATGTACATCATTACTACCATTCTGAAGATGCGTTCCTCCGAAGGAAGGCACAAGGCCTTCTCTACATGTGGTTCCCATATGCTGGCCGTCACTATTTTCTACGGAACCCTGATCTTTATGTATTTACAGCCCAGCTCAAACCATTCTCTTGACACAGACAAGATGGCCTCCGTCTTCTACACAGTGATCATTCCCATGTTGAACCCCTTGATCTATAGCCTCCGGAACAAAGAGGTGAAGTATGCTCTGAAGAAAACTGTCATCAATAAAAACCAGGCCTTTCTGTCCATGAAATTAAAAAAGTGACTTGAATAAATAAAAATAGACTTTTCTTCATGGCCTGATTTTTTTTTTCTTTCCTATTAGAAAACTAGTAGAATGCGTGTTTTTTAGTAAGTGATCAAATTATTTTTTAGTAAGTGATCAATACATATTAATTACCTCCACATGAAATTATTTTCTAGAGACTTCCACTTAGAATGAGATTTTAAATGTACAAGTAACCATAAGAATTTACAGCCATTCTTTCATTCCTCAAATGGAAAATATATTGAAAGGTAATTAATTATCTGGTTCACAAGAATTAACAATTTTATCATTTCTGAAATGCACAATGTATAAAAAATCATCAATTATCCAGGTACACAACTAAGCACAGACAGAGCATGGAAAATAGTTCAGGTCCCTTAAAGCCCAGTTAAGGATTGTAAGGCTGATCTGAAAATATACTCCAAGTGAGAAGCAAAGACATAGAGCCCAAGTAATGTTTTCCTGTTTTACAAAGTTCTTGGAAAATGTACAACCATATCATACTGGCTCATATTTATACTTTTAACAAATTGCCTTTATTAAAGAGTTATTATTCAGTTAACAGTACTACACTTTGATTCTATCTCTGTCACAGATTTAACTTCTACTGATGTAGAAGTCTTGTTTGGTCTCTACCAACTAACTTCTTAAGTGAACTACTTTTCCTATGCCTATGGTATCTCATTATATATATATATATATTTCCAAATTATCTAAAAACAAAATATAAATCAGGGAAAGGAAACCAGGTGCACAATAAATTCTAAGTAAATACACACAGTAATTAAAACATCATAGGCCATTTTTTCAATAGCAAGGATTGTATGCAGTTATTTTGGACAAAGCTTGGTTAAGTCAATCACTATTTATTAAAGGATAGTATATGATACAATGAACCCAGTAGGCAATGTAGGCTAGTGAGAAGGGCATATATACATCTTGTTGTCACAAGAATATAGTTTAATTCCAGACTTTTCAGTTTACTATGAGTGTGCTCTCACTGAATACCAATTTATGAGTTAAATGGGGCTAACATTACTAGGTTTAGAGTCTTGAGGACTGAAAAAACATAAAAATATGTAACTGTTCACGGTAAATCCCTCCCAAAAAATCCAAAACCATTGCCCTAGAGTCGATTCAGACTCACGGTGACCCTAAAGGACAGAGAAGAACTGCCCCATAGGGTTTCCAAGTAGCAGCTGGTAGATTTGAATGGCTGGCCTTTCAGTTAGCAGCCAAGCTCTTTAACCTTTGCTTTAACAGGTCCATATATATACATAAACACATGTATGTATATGCATACATATGTATATGCATGTGTGTGTGTGTGTGCACTGAGAGAGAGAATGGAATGATAATTTTATAATTTTTAATTAGGCAGAAAGAGGTTTTGAGTTTGTGACTCGTGCATGTCTTTATATAATTTGTTTTCCTTCCCTGTTATATGTAGTGGCCATTGGAGGCGATTATGTACAAATAAAAATATTTTTAAAAATCCTCTCTTGGGTTATTCTTCGGGTGTCTTCTGCACAGTGTCCATTTTTTATGATTATACTAATACCTTTTGTGGTGTTTTAGGGGTATGGGGCTTGTATGATCCAAAATTCTCAAAAATGTTAATTCCTGTTGGTTCAGGTACAATATTATATACTTATAAATAATGATTCTGTGACTTCTTTCATTGCATTGGCTAACACACTGAGAGAAATGTTTAGTCAGAGTCGTGATTGCCTTGACTTTGAGTTGAGTCGAGATATCTCTGTTTTGCCATGACATATTTCACCGTAACATATTGCCCTGAAGTATGTCAATTCTTTTCCCTCTAATCCTATACGTCCATTCTTTTTTCATTGCAGTACTTATCCCGCTAACCCTTTTTAATTCAGCTATCACCTGTCTCCTTTAACAATAGACTACTGAGCATCTGGAATTTCTATCTGGAGCAAATCCCTTCAGGCCAAAAGCAGGTAGAACTGAAAGCTGAGAATAACCTTAGGATCAGTAAGGAAAAGCTCTCCAGTACGGTCATCACAACATAAGGATGAGTCGACTTCATAATCCAAGAAGCTAAGATCACTTAATAAGGATGTGCTGGAGAAAATGTTATACTTTAACGCATTCCATGGCCAAAGGCAGTCATTCAGCAGTGACTGAGCTCACCCTCTTGGGACTCCCAGACAATCCAGAGCTTTGGGCCTTTCTTTTCTGGATCTTTCCAGTGATCTACTTAATCAGTGTCATGGGTATTCTTGGGATCGTTATGCTAATTCAGATCAGTCCTAAGCTTCACACACCTATGGGTTCATTCCTCAGCCATCTAGCTTTTGTTGATTTTTGCTGTATCGCCTCTGTTACCCCAAACACGCTGGTGAACTTCTTCTAAGAAATTAAAAGAATATCCTTAGCTGCTTGTGCCACTCAGTTGTGTTGTTTTATCATGTTTGGATTTGGGAGGTGTATATGCTCTCAGTCATGGCAAGTGAATGGTATATAATGGTATATAGCTGTTGTAGGGTAAAAACATCACGAAGTTTAGTAAAGCAAAAGTAAAGTTTTATTCAGCATGTATTCAAAAAGACAAAGTGGGAAGGAGACAAGAATGCTGCCAAAGCCGTGTCTGCCTGAGTCCAAAAACTATTACAGAATAAGCAAAAGTGGGAAAATAGACGAGCATGCTGCTAGAGCTATGCCTGCTCGAGTCCACAGAACCTTACAGAATTATCAGTATATATTAACATCACAAATAGGCAAAGCCATTGAAAGCGTCACCTTTTATTTACAGGTTGGCTAGAAACCACTATATCTCTGTGAGTCTGCATTTTGAATTGTCTTTCTTAATAAGCACTGGTACAGTTTTCACTAATGACAGGAAGATCCTCAAATGGTCCAACAAATCTTATTATTCACTAAATGCTAATAAAAAAGATAAGAGTGAAAAGTGTGTCAGTCTTTTGACAGTTTTATGATTTGTTTATATGAACATCTTCCCTAAAAGATGTTTTCCAAGATTGTCCTAGCTATTGTCTTTATACCTCAGGGCCCATGTGTCCTTGTGAGGCCAGCTTCAAGGTAGGTCACATTCTAGGAAAGGAATAATGGCTCCAATATCACCTCCTAAATCATAAAACCAAAAAACCAAATCCAGTGCCTTAGAGTCGATTCCGACTTGTAGTGACCTTATAGGACAGAGTAGAACTGCCCCATAGAGTTTCCATGGAGCACCTGGAGGATTTGAACTGCTGACCCTTTGGTTAGCAGCCATAGCACTTAACCACTGCGCCACCAGGGTTTCCAAAAACAAACCCACTGCCACCGAGTTGATTGCAGCTCATAGCGATCCTATAAGACAGAGTAAAACTTCCCCATAGGGTCCTAAATCATAGGTATTTGCAACCCTTTATACCATTGTCAAGAATAAAAGCATCTGTATTCCAATGGTGGTTAGTACATATTTATATGGCTTTTCTGTGGAACTCCTACAGGCAACTCTTTCATTCCATTTGTCTTTTTGTGAGTCAAATATAATAAATCACTTTTATTTTGATGACATTCTCCTGATTGTTCTGGACTGTCACTTAACTCGTCATAAATTTCTCAAAGAAATGCTATTGTTCACACTTGCTGGTTTCCATACTCTTTTCTCTCCCGTCATTGTCCTCAGCTCCTATAGATTCATTCTATTTGTGATTCTGAGGATTAATTCTGCTGAAGGCAAATGAAAAACATTTTCTGCTTGCGCCTCCCACTTGACTTCCACCACCATATTTTACTGGACAATTGTCTTCATATGCATTGCTGTTGTCATTATGTGCTGTAGAGTCGATTCCAACTTATAGTGACTCTATAGGACTGAGTAGAACTGCCCCACATGGTTTCCCAGGAGTGGCTGATGGGTTTGAACTGCTGACCTTTTGGTTAGCAGCCAAGCTCTTAACCACTATGCCACCAGGTCTCCACCTCTTTCTCTGCATACTGACAAAATAGCTTCTGTTTCTATATTGGGTAATTTCCATGCTAAATCCTTTAATCTACAGCTTAAGAAAACAGGAAGTCAAAAATGCTCTGAGCAGAATTATGGAAAAGCTGTGTTCTGTGATAAAATCAATAACCTATGGGCTAACTGGAAGCTCTGGTGGTGTAGTGGATAAGTACTATGGGTGCTAACCAAAAGGTTGGCAGTTCAAGTCTAACCGAAAGCCCTCTGAGTGAGGAAGCAAAAACAAATTTTCCACACTAAAAAAATGGCTGTAGTAGAATCAATTTTGTATCAAAATGATGCATTAAGATACCATTAATAACTTTTTTTAATTTTATAATATTAAAAACATTAATGTGGACACAGAGAATACTTTAATTTTCTGATTTTATTTTCTGTGATTGTGAAAAGTATTACTATTAATGATACTGAAAAACATGAGAATGAAATAAATTCAGCTGCAAAGAGTAGGTTAAATTTTGTTTCATAGACCATTCAAAATCCATCATTTTCTAATTTTTATGGAGGACTATTGACATGAGTACTTTTACTTCCTTGACCTTACACTGGTAGAAGGAATGTTCATCTTGATTACTAAAGCAGCTGTAGCTTTAAGTCTTGGAAGGTATTTACAGAATATCCACCATCTTCCCATCAGATGAACCTGAATATAATTGTAGGTGCTGAGGAGCCAAGAGGGACAGTGGCATCAACCCTGGTGGACAACCAAACTCAAACAAACTAAATAGGCGACTCAAATTTTGACAAATGATACAAATATGTCCTTTGGATTAGAATAAGGTCTGTATGTTATATAACAACACCATTATCATAAAAACAAAACTAAACCCGTTGCCATCAAGTCACGCCCAACTCATAGAGACCCTACAGGACAGAACAGAACTGCCCCACAGGATTTCCCAGGAGTGACTGGTTGATTCAAACTGCTGACCTTTTGGTTAGCAGCCGAGCTCTTAACCACTGTGTCACCAGGGATTTAATAACACCAAATCAATGTTAATTTGCTGAATTTGATAAAACGTCTCTGCTCAGCTGCTAACCAAAAGATTGGTGGTTCAAACCCACCCAGCAACTCCCCGGGAGAAAGATCTGGCAATCTGTTTCCATAAAGATTGCAGGCAAGGTATTGAAATACATCTGTGGTTCTTAATTCATTTCTTCAATTAAATATCAGTCACGAGAGAATGAATCTGGCTCTTTCAGATTCAATTTAGTTGGTTCACATTTGGAAGTCAAGTACTTTACAGGCATATGAGAGAAAATGAGCCTCTGTATCTGTTGTAGTCATTTTTCACCAAGGCTAAGGTCAGCGGGGAACTCTGGTGGCATAGTGGTTAAGAGCTCAGCTGCTGACCAAAAAGTCAGCAGTTCACATTCACCAACTGCTCTTTGGAAACCCTATTGGGTAGTTCTACTCTGTTCTACAGGATCACTATGAGTAGGAATCCACTTGAAGGTACCAAAAGACAAGGTGAGCTCTGCCCTTATCAGAGATGCTTTGAATCACAGCACTACCAGTGTCTAAAGAACACCTGGTGGATTTGAACTGTCAACCTTTTGGTTAGCAGCTGTAGCTCTTAACCACTATGCCACCAGGGTTTCCTTAAAGTCTATACATGCTTCATAATCTTCTGTTTGCATAAGTTTAGATGTCGAAAAATTCAGGCATATGTGAAAAAGGAAAGGGGAATAGCATATAGCTGAAAACCTCTTTGAGCTTAAAATTAAAACACTAAGAGATACCATTTCTCTCTTATGCAGATTTTAAAACATAAAACTTTGAGTTGTCTGACGGAAAACAGGCACCCATATACACTGTTGATATAAATGTAAAATAATGTCAAGCCTACAGAGTTCTTCAAGAGATTGAAAAGGAAAATTAAGATTCTTTTAAATTAATCATTGCTATGGAGTAG